>NW_028323127.1:0-108407 GCF_009617815.1 Ciona robusta
AGGTTCGATCATGCCTTTGTAAAATACGTAAGGATGTTCTAATTTCTTGATGGATTTGATCAGGGTAAATTGTGTTTGGAGCCGAATTGCTATAGATACTGTATTGAGATTTTTCATTGTAGGTCCAAAATTATAACGGAACCATTCTTCCCATA
Organism: Ciona robusta; assembly: GCF_009617815.1. Lineage (NCBI taxonomy): Eukaryota > Metazoa > Chordata > Ascidiacea > Phlebobranchia > Cionidae > Ciona > Ciona robusta. The sequence continues at coordinate 156 of NW_028323127.1, forward strand.
GATTTTCTATTTTCTCTAGTCTTGAGATGTGGTATATTCTGGTTGTTTTTGCGGCGAGAATTTTTATGTTAATTTGCGGGAAGAGTAGACCGCCATCCTCACGTTGGGCAATTAATTTGATTCGTTTAATTTTTTCAATCTTGCTTGGATACCACAAAAATCTATATAGTAAGTTTTGAATTTGGTTTATAAAGCATTTTGGGATCACAATGTGTTTACTTATTTGTAGGATTTGTGGCATAATAAGAGCGTTAATTAAAGTAACTCTTCCTTTTAGAGTAAGTTTTCTATGTTGATGTTTTTTCAACAAAAATTGATTGTTTTTGTTGCTTTTTCCAGGTTACTTTGGGTGCAGTTTTCGCTAATGCTAAAATAAATTCCTAAAACTTTTATCGTTTTCTGTATGGCTTCGCCCGGAAATATTTCTAGCACCGTTCTTTTCCATTTCTCTATCGTTGGTAATAATTTGGGTTTTATTCAAGTTAATTTGTTGTCCAGAGAAAGTTTCATATTTTTTTAATTCGTTCATTGCGTGAATTATTGAGCCAGGTTCCGTAATGAGTAGGGTCAGGTCATCTGCATATTGTTCTAGTTTACATTCTATTTTACCAATTTTGTACCCTTTTACGTTTACGTTCGCATTTATATTCTGTGTTAGGGTTTCCAATCCAATTAGAAATAAAAGCATGGAGCAGGGACATCCTTGCCTTATGCCTCTGTTTAGGTAGATGTCTTTCGTGAGTGCTCCATTTATTTCAATTTTGCTAATAATTTGCGTGTACAAAATCTTAATCCATTGTATTAATTGTTCTGGTATGTTAAGTTTTTTCAAGATTTTGAATATAAAGCGGTGATTTACCGATCGAAAGCTTTTTCAAAATCTATTGCCATTACTGTAAGGGCACCGTTTGTTTGTTTCGCAGCGTTTATGGCAGCCGAGATATTGTACAGACAATGATCTATAGTTCTACCTTTAATTGCGCATTTTTGGTTGGGGCTAATTATTCTGTCAATTGCTAATTCCAAACGCTTACTGATAATTTTGCTTAGAATTTTGTAATCCGTATTTAGAAGGGCAATCGGTCTCCAATTTTTTAGATTTTTTTTGGGTCCCTTTTTGTATATTAATTTTATTATGGCTGTTCTCATTGATAGGGGCATTACTTTTTTAAGAAATATATTGTTATATAACTCTATCATGTCTTGTTTTATACAAGGCCACATTAGTTTATAAAACTTGGTGGTTATTCCATCTTCCCCTGGGAACTATCGTTATTTAATTCTTGTATGGCGTTATGAATTTCTAATTCTCCGATGGGTGCAGTCATTAATTTTATCTCTGATTGATCAATCTTAATTGGCAGTATTCTCTCGAGGTAGGTGTCTTGATTTTCGATTATTTCGTCTTTACCCCATAGCTCGTTGTAAAAGGTGAAAATTGTGTCTACCGTCTCTTGCGGTGTTTTCGTTACTTGACCGTTTTTGTTAATTACCATATATATTGCGTCTCGCTTTTGTGCATCTGTTTCTAATCTAAAGAAATCTCTTGTTGGTTTTTCATCGTCCCCTATTACCCTAATTTTAGACCGAATAATTGCTCCTTTATTAATTTTTGCTTCGTAGAGATCTATATTTTGTTGAGTTTCAAGCTCACTAAGCGTCATGTCGATGGGACTTGTTTTTATTGTACCGTGCTCCAATTGTTTTACAGCGTTTATGTATCTTGTTTTTCCCCCTTTTGATTTGTTGCGAAGTAGTTTGGACTATATTTTTAAGCATATCTTTTCCCATTTCCCACCAATCCAGAACGTTAAGTATCCTGCGTTTCTGTGTTTTCCATATTTCCCACATGATTGTTAAATGTTCGCTCACGCTCTTATGTTGTAGTACCAAGTTATTCATTTTATATAACGAAGGTCCCCAACGCTTGTTATTTTCGATTAATATAGATATGATAGGACAGTTGTTATGATCCGAAATATAATTAAACTTATGCTCTATGTGGGTCAGGATCTCTAGTCCTTCTGGGTTTCCGTAAATTCTATCGATACGCGACGCCGTGTTGGCTGTAATACGGGTATATTCTAATCGGTCACCTCTATGGTATCGAAAAGCATCTTTTATGTTAAAGCGGTCTGCAAGTCGGCTCCATGTTTTTCTATCCATCTTATTTCTTTTATCAAAATATTTCATGTTATCTAGGGGTGAGAGGATCATGTTAAAGTCCCCCATAATGTAGATAGGGCCTGAATTTGCCTCCGGCAAATCGGATTCAATCTTATCGATTAGTTCTTTACGTGTACTTCTATGTTTTTCGCCCGGGGGTAAATATATGTTGAAAAGCTCGATAGTTTGGTTTCTTCTTTGCATTTTTATGCATTGAATACGGTTTTCGGCGAGTATTTTATGGGTTATCTGGTGCGTCGTTAACAAGTGAGTTTTTACAATTATGGCGGTTCCGTGTCGAAAGTGATGATCGGACGATGCGCAGGTTATTGTGTTCGTGTAAATAACCAACCCGAAATTTTCAAATAAACTAGATTCAATTTCATGGTTCAGCCTATGTGTTTCCTGCACGCATAGAATGTCAATATTATTATGTTTCATATAATTACTACTTTAGATGTTTTTGCTTCTAATCCATTGATGTTTAATGTTCCAATAACTAGATTGTTCTCTTGTTTCACTGTTTTTTCCATTTTGTCCATGTCATCGTTGGTATTGCTTTGGGTACTTTGGTACTATGATGTTGACAACTGTGTCATGTTTCGGGTAGTTTTGCTCCATCATGTTCTTGTCGGGGGCGTTTTGGCGTGCGGTGGTTCACATGTTGGCTCAAGATTCTTGGCCATTCATAACGAGTGGGTGTTGGTGGATGGGTTAAGGACACTTCTAAAGATGATCTTGGTTCCATGTTCTCTACTTGTTCCTGGTCAATGGTTTCGCTTGTATTTTGGTTTGAATCTGTGGAGATTTCTTTGGTTCTTTGGGCCTTTTGTTGAACATCATCGGACTTTTTGTATTGAACTGGGTTTGTTTTGGATTTACTCTCATCTTGTGTTTTGCCTTTTAATGTCTTGTTCTTTTTCGGTGTATTCTTTGCTTGTGTCGTGCTCGTCATTTTTTGTTGTTGTTTTAAGATTGGGATTCCGCTCTCTATTTGGGCATTTTTGATTATGTTTTCTAGTTCCATCTCAGGGGCCGAATTTATGAATATCTCATCTCTTGAGTTTTCAAATAGCTCCAATACCCGGTAGTGATTTTCTGTTTGAATAGACCAGCTGCTTGCAATATTTTCTTGTGGTTGGTTTTTGCGTTTGACCACATGCCATTCCGGTTGTTCGGTTTGGGTGATCGGGGTTGATGTTTGAATTTCCTGGTGTAATATTCGTTGTGGTGTTGTTTTGTTTGATGACTGGGTGGCGAGGTTTCTGGTGGAGCCTTTGTTTGAGTGGAAGACTGCCCTTTTCCTTGGCGCAACCATACGACAATTACGTGTTGTATGGCCACTACACTCACAAATTGTACAAAATCCCTTTTTCGGGCATTTATTTTGGAGGTGGCCTCTATGTTTGCAATAGTTGCAAAGAGGCGCGTTTTCTTCTCCTGGGCGGGTTACAGTTACCCATCTGCCGCCAATCTTAATCACCGGTGGGATGTTTCCTTTATTGATTTTGGACATTCTTAGGTTGATCCATCCATTTTTAATCGACGGAAAATTTCGATGGTGACCAAATTGGTGAGATTTAATTTTACCCCAATTATGTTTGGCTATCAGGTCTTGAATCTTCTTCATTGGGACATCACATGGTATTGGGTGGAGGGTGATTGTTTCCAGTTCAGCCCTCGGAAGTTCTGCCCGAATTCTCATGGTAGATCCGTTTTCGGAAGTGAAGCTGATGTTATTGGTTTCAAAGTATTCAATTATGTCCGAAATTTGGGGGATTGATGTGCCTAATGCATCTTGTTTCAGGGTAAGAAGAAATGTACATTCTTTGTAGCTTTCCATTATTACTCCTTCGACAAAATCTGCGATGTGGAAAAGTGGAGCTCCTTCGGCAAAGAGTTCCATGAAGACTGATACACTCATTTGCTCTACCGTACCAGTAAGTTGGACCATGATTGTTCTCTCTAGTTTTATTTCAATTTCCGGGGTTTGTTGGGTTGTCATGTTTGTTTGTTATTGTTCGATTTTTACCGTTTCGCCGAAAATAATTATTTAAATTTATATATCAAGGAAATAACACAAATTTACCGGATTCAATGCAGGGGTGATGATCTACCAGTTGTGTTCTCGGTTGCCTCGACGTTCTTCGAAGTTAATGCGAAGAATCTGTGCAGAGACGTGGAGAGGATCTATGACGGTTGTTCGTCGGTATTGTTCCGATACTAAGTCGGTCGACGTCTTCTTTATTGTCGGAGTAAGTATATCCAACCGCAACGGCGATATCCACAGACTGGGTAGGTCGTCCGGTTTTGTGGAGGTGACCGTTCTTCCGGTGTCGAGGAGTTGTTGTTGTGGCGGTGTTGTGGAGTTGTTGGTGCTTCCGGTGTTGTAGAGCTGTTGGTGCTTCCGGTGTTGTAGAGCTGTATGGTGCTTCCGGTGTTGTAGATCGACTTGTCAAGGTGCAGAAAAACAGGAATATCAGCGAACGTCGTTTCTATTCGGTAAGAGAACCTGAGAGTAGAGTAGCCACAATACAGATTCTTACCTTATTCAAATAGAATGCCTTAAAATGTCTGAGTTGGGTGCTTCAATTCAAAAAGTGGTCTTTGTATAAAGGAAACACCTTGAACCCAATTCGGTGCAAATTTAGCCGATGTGTTAGTCTGACAAATGTGATAACGGTATGTAATAATGGTGAAGTCTGATAGCTCTTACGTTGTGCGGTGTAGCGCGATAAATGGTCAAACAAGTATTTTAGGTCCAGGACTCTTTTATTTATATAGAGTTGAGCAAAGCTCAGATGCTTACCTTATTCAAATAGAATGCCTTAAAATGTCTGACTTAGGTACTTTTATTCGAAAAGTAGTCTCCGTATAAAGAAAACACTTTGAACCCAATTCGGTGCAAATGTAGCCGATGTGTTAGTCTGACAAATGTGATAACGGTATGTAATAATGGTATAGTCTGATAGCTCTTACGTTGTGCAGTGTAGCGCGATAAATGGTCAAACAAGTATTTTAGGTCCAGAACTCTTTTATTTATATATAGTTGAGCCAAAGCTCAGATGCTTACCTTATTCAAATAGAATAAGGTAAGCATCTGAGTCCGATAGCTCTTACGTTGTGCGGTGTAGCGCGATAAATGGTCAAACAAGTATTTTAGGTCCAGAACTCTTTTATTTATATATAGTTGAGCCAAAGCTCAGATTCTTACCTTATTCAAATAGAATACCTTCAAATGTCTGACTTGGTTGGTTTAATTCAAAAAGTAGTCTTCGTATAAAGGAAACAACTTGAACTCAATTCGGTGCAAATTTAGCCGATGTGTTAGTCTGACAAATGTGATAACGGTATGTAGTAATGGTGAAGTCTGATAGCTCTTACGTTGTGCGGTGTAGCGCGATAAATGGTCAAACAAGTATTTTAGGTCCAGAACTCTTTTATTTATATATAGTTGAGCCAAAGCTCAGATGCTTACCTTATTCAAATAGAATGCCTTAAAATGTCTGAGTTGGGTGCTTCGATTCAAAAAGTGGTCTTTGTATAAAAAAACACCTTGAACCCAATTCTGTGCAAATGTAGCCGATGTGTTAATCTTACAAATGTGATAACGGTATGTAATAACGGTATGTAATAATGGTAAAGTCCGATAGCTCTTACGTTGCGCGGTGTAGCGCGATAAATGGTCAAACAAGTATTTTAGGTCCACAACACTTTTATTTATATATAGTTGAGCCAAAGCTCAGATGCTTACCTTATTCAAATAGAATACCTTCAAATGTCTGACTTAGGTCCTTTCCTTAAAAAAGTAGTCTTCGTATAAAGAAAACACCCTGAACCCAATTCGGTGCAAATGTAGCCGATGTGTTAGTCTGACAAATGTGATAACGGTATGTAATAATGGTAAAGTCCGATAGCTCTTACGTTGTGCGGTGTAGCGCGATAAATGGTCAAACAAGTATTTTAGGTCCAGAACTCCTTTATTTATATATAGTTGAGCCAAAGCTCAGATGCTTACCTTATTCAAATAGAATAAGGTAAGCATCTGAGTCCGATAGCTCTTACGTTGTGCGGTGTAGTGCGATAAATGGTCAAACAAGTATTTTAGGTCCAGAACTCTTTTATTTATATATAGTTGAGCCAAAGCTCAGATTCTTACCTTATTCAAATAGAATACCTTCAAATGTCTGACTTAGGTCCTTTAATTCGAAAAGTAGTCTCCGTATAAAGAAAACACTTTGAACCCAATTCGGTGCAAATGTAGCCGATGTGTTAGTCTGACAAATGTGATAACGGTATGTGATAATGGTGAAGTCCGATAGCTCTTACGTTGTGCGGTGTAGCGCGATAAATGGTCAAACAAGTATTTTAGGTCCAGAACTCTTTTATTTACATATAGTTGAGCCAAAGCTCAGATTCTTACCTTATTCAAATAGAATACCTTCAAATGTCTGACTTGGTTGCTTTAATTCAAAAAGTAGTCTTCGTATAAAGGAAACACCTTGAACCCAATTCGGTGCATGTAATAATGGTAAAGTCCGATAGCTCTTACGTTGCGGGGTGTAGCGCGATAAATGGTCAAACAAGTATTTTAGGTCCAGAACACTTTTATTTATATATAGTTGAGCCAAAGCTCAGATGCTTGCCTTATTCAAATAGAATGCCTTAAAATGTCTGAGTTGGGTGCTTCAATTCGAAAAGTAGTCTCCGTATAAAGAAAACACTTTGAACCCAATTCGGTGCAAATGTAGCCGATGTGTTAGTCTGACAAATGTGATAACGGTATGTAATAATAGTAAAGTCCGATAGCTCTTACGTTGTGCGGTGTAGCGCGATAAATGGTCAAACAAGTATTTTAGGTCCAGAACACTTTTATTTATATATAGTTGAGCCAAAGCTCAGATGCTTACGTTGTGCGGTGTAGCGCGATAAATGGTCAAACAAGTATTTTAGGTCCAGAACTCTTTTATTTATATATAGTTGAGCCAAAGCTCAGATGCTTACCTTATTCAAATAGAATGCCTTAAAATGTCGTCTCCGTATAAAGAAAACACTTTGAACCCAATTCGGTGCAAATGTAGCCGATGTGTTAGTCTGACAAATGTGATAACGGTATGTAATAATGGTGAAGTCTGATAGCTCTTACGTTGTGCGGTGTAGCGCGATAAATGGTCAAACAAGTATTTTAGGTTCCGAACTCTTTTATTTATATATAGTTGAGCCAAAGCTCAGATGCTTACCTTATTCAAATAGAATGCCTTAAAATGTCTGACTTAGGTCCTTTAATTCGAAAAGTAGTCTCCGTATAAAGAAAACACTTTGAACCCAATTCGGTGCAAATGTAGCCGATGTGTTAGTCTGACAAATGTGATAACGGTATGTGATAATGGTGAAGTCCGATAGCTCTTACGTTGTGCGGTGTAGCGCGATAAATGGTCAAACAAGTATTTTAGGTTCAGAACTCTTTTATTTACATATAGTTGAGCCAAAGCTCAGATTCTTACCTTATTCAAATAGAATACCTTCAAATGTCTGACTTGGTTGGTTTAATTCAAAAAGTAGTCTTCGTATAAAGGAAACACCTTGAACCCAATTCGGTGCATGTAATAATGGTAAAGTCCGATAGCTCTTACGTTGCGGGGTGTAGAGCGATAAATGTTCAAACAAGTATTTTAGGTCCAGAACACTTTTATTTATATATAGTTGAGCCAAAGCTCAGATGCTTGCCTTATTCAAAAAGAATGCCTTAAAATGTCTGAGTTGGGTGCTTCAATTCAAAAAGTGGTCTTTGTATAAAAAAAAACACCTTGAACCCAATTCTGTGCAAATGTAGCCGATGTGTTAATCTTACAAATGTGATAACGGTATGTAATAATGGTAAAGTCCGATAGCTCTTACGTTGCGCGGTGTAGCGCGATAAATGGTCAAACAAGTATTTTAGGTCCACAACACTTTTATTTATATATAGTTGAGCCAAAGCTCAGATGCTTACCTTATTCAAATAGAATACCTTCAAATGTCTGACTTAGGTCCTTTTCTTAAAAAAGTAGTCTTCGTATAAAGAAAACACCCTGAACCCAATTCGGTGCAAATGTAGCCGATGTGTTAATCTTAAAAATGTGATAACGGTATGTAATAATAGTAAAGTCCGATAGCTCTTACGTTGTGCGGTGTAGCGCGATAAATGGTCAAACAAGTATTTTAGGTCCAGAACACTTTTATTTATATATAGTTGAGCCAAAGCTCAGATGCTTACGTTGTGCGGTGTAGCGCGATAAATGGTCAAACAAGTATTTTAGGTCCAGAACTCTTTTATTTATATATAGTTGAGCCAAAGCTCAGATGCTTACCTTATTCAAATAGAATGCCTTAAAATGTCTGAGTTGGGTGCTTCGATTCAAAAAGTGGTCTTTGTATAAAAAAACACCTTGAACCCAATTCTGTGCAAATGTAGCCGATGTGTTAATCTTACAAATGTGATAACGGTATGTAATAACGGTATGTAATAATGGTAAAGTCCGATAGCTCTTACGTTGCGCGGTGTAGCGCGATAAATGGTCAAACAAGTATTTTAGGTCCACAACACTTTTATTTATATATAGTTGAGCCAAAGCTCAGATGCTTACCTTATTCAAATAGAATACCTTCAAATGTCTGACTTAGGTCCTTTCCTTAAAAAAGTAGTCTTCGTATAAAGAAAACACCCTGAACCCAATTCGGTGCAAATGTAGCCGATGTGTTAGTCTGACAAATGTGATAACGGTATGTAATAATGGTAAAGTCCGATAGCTCTTACGTTGTGCGGTGTAGCGCGATAAATGGTCAAACAAGTATTTTAGGTCCAGAACTCCTTTATTTATATATAGTTGAGCCAAAGCTCAGATGCTTACCTTATTCAAATAGAATAAGGTAAGCATCTGAGTCCGATAGCTCTTACGTTGTGCGGTGTAGTGCGATAAATGGTCAAACAAGTATTTTAGGTCCAGAACTCTTTTATTTATATATAGTTGAGCCAAAGCTCAGATTCTTACCTTATTCAAATAGAATACCTTCAAATGTCTGACTTGGTTGGTTTAATTCAAAAAGTTGTCTTCGTATAAAGGAAACACCTTGAACCCAATTCGGTGCAAATTTAGCCGATGTGTTAGACTGACAAATGTGATAACGGTATGTAATAATGGTGAAGTCTGATAGCTCTTACGTTGTGCGGTGTAGCGCGATAAATGGTCAAACAAGTATTTTAGGTCCAGGACTCTTTTATTTATATATAGTTGAGCCAAAGCTCAGATGCTTACCTTATTCAAATAGAATGCCTTAAAATGTCTGAGTTGGGTGCTTCAATTCAAAAAGTGGTATTTGTATAAAAAAAAACACCTTGAAACCAATTCTGTGCAAATGTAGCCGATGTGTTAATTTGACAAATGTGATAACGGTATGTAATAATGGTGAAGTCTGATAGCTCTTACGTTGTGCGGTGTAGCGCGATAAATGGTCAAACAAGTATTTTAGGTCCAGAACACTTTTATTTATATATAGTTGAGCCAAAGCTCAGATGCTTACCTTATTCAAATAGAATACCTTCAAATGTCTGACTTAGGTCCTTTTCTTAAAAAAGTAGTCTTCGTATAAAAAAACACCTTGAAACCAATTCTGTGCAAATGTAGCCGATGTGTTAGTCTGAGAAATGTGATAACGGTATGTAATAATGGTGAAGTCTGACAGCTCTTACGTTGTGCGGTGTAGCGCGATAAATAGTCAAACAAGTATTTTAGGTCCAGGACTCTTTTATTTATATATAGTTGAGCCAAAGCTCAGATGCTTACCTTATTCAAATAGAATGCCTTAAAATGTCTGAGTTGGGTGCTTCAATTCGAAAAGTAGTCTCCGTATAAAGGAAACACCTTGAACCCAATTCTGTGCAAATGTAGCCGATGTGTTAATCTTAAAAATGTGATAACGGTATGTAATAATAGTAAAGTCCGATAGCTCTTACGTTGTGCGGTGTAGCGCGATAAATGGTCAAACAAGTATTCAAACAAGTATTTTAGGTCCAGAACACTTTTATTTATATATAGTTGAGCCAAAGCTCAGATGCTTACGTTGTGCGGTGTAGCGCGATAAATGGTCAAACAAGTATTTTAGGTCCAGAACTCTTTTATTTATATATAGTTGAGCCAAAGCTCAGATGCTTACCTTATTCAAATAGAATGCCACAAAATGTCTGAGTTGGGTGCTTCAATTCAAAAAGTGGTCTTTGTATAAAGGAAACACCTTGAACCCAATTCGGTGCAAATTTAGCCGATGTGTTAGTCTGACAAATGTGATAACGGTATGTAATAATGGTATAGTCTGATAGCTCTTACGTTGTGCGGTGTAGCGCGATAAATGGTCAAACAAGTATTTTAGGTCCCGAACTCTTGTATTTATATATAGTTGAGCCAAAGTCAGATGCTTACCTTATTCAATTAGAATGCCACAAAATGTCTGAGTTGGGTGCTTCAATTCAAAAAGTGGTCTTTGTATAAAGGAAACACCTTGAACCCAATTCGGTGCAAATTTAGCCGATGTGTTAGTCTGACAAATGTGATAACGGTATGTAATAATGGTGAAGTCTGATAGCTCTTACGTTGTGCGGTGTAGCGCGATAAATGGTCAAACAAGTATTTTAGGTCCAGGACTCTTTTATTTATATAGAGTTGAGCCAAAGCTCAGATGCTTACCTTATTCAAATAGAATGCCTTAAAATGTCTGACTTAGGTACTTTTATTCGAAAAGTAGTCTCCGTATAAAGAAAACACTTTGAACCCAATTCGGTGCAAATGTAGCCGATGTGTTAGTCTGACAAATGTGATAACGGTATGTAATAATGGTATAGTCTGATAGCTCTTACGTTGTGCGGTGTAGCGCGATAAATGGTCAAACAAGTATTTTAGGTCCCGAACTCTTGTATTTATATATAGTTGAGCCAAAGTTCAGATGCTTACCTTATTCAATTAGAATGCCACAAAATGTCTGAGTTGGGTGCTTCAATTCAAAAAGTGGTCTTTGTATAAAGGAAACACCTTGAACCCAATTCGGTGCAAATTTAGCCGATGTGTTAGTCTGACAAATGTGATAACGGTATGTAATAATGGTGAAGTCTGATAGCTCTTACGTTGTGCGGTGTAGCGCGATAAATGGTCAAACAAGTATTTTAGGTCCAGAACACTTTTATTTATATATAGTTGAGCCAAAGCTCAGATGCTTACGTTGTGCGGTGTAGCGCGATAAATGGTTAAACAAGTATTTTAGGTCCAGAACTCTTTTATTTATATATAGTTGAGCCAAAGCTCAGTTTTTTTTTTTTTTTTTTTTTTTTTTTCTCTTTTTTTTTTTTTTTTTTTTTTTTTTTTTTTAGCTGCTCAGAAGTGATTGTAACAAACAGTTTACACTAGTTTTGGGGATTAATCAATTTCCTCATCATTGCAGCGTGGGGCGAAAAAACTATACACATTAAAGAATGAATAAACAGAGGGTCATTCGAAAGAAAAAAAAAAAAAAAAAAAAAAAAAAAAAAAAAAAAACGCAGTGTTAATACAATCTAATGGTACACTAAAGCATATTTTGAATAACATAATTAATCATTGAATAGCACATTAACTATTAAAAGTAGAAATATGCATTAAATGCCAAGAAGTGATTGGATGAAGTCATACTAGTGATATCTGCAAGACGCACTCTACATACGATTGGGGAGGTTGTGTAACATACCGCGACTGGAGCTTTACGTGAGTAATTGGTGATAATCTTTCGATAATCCAAAATTTACTAATGTTTTTTCGACGCCGTATTTGAATATGTTGGTTTGAATAAGCGAACGAATTCGTTTTTTTACAATCCATAATATTTTACGTTGAAATTTTTCATTATGCCAAATGTTTTTGTTTTCTTTGTCAAGTTTCCGTTTTTCATTTATTATTGTGATTTTATATGTGATAACCATTTTGGCTGCCAGTATGTCATTTTTATTTAAGTTTATGTTCGAAAAAATGAAGTCTTTTGTTAGAGTTGGCGGATTTTCTTGAATTTTATCTAGAAGTTCTTGCATTTCTTTTATTATTTGTTGGGCATTATCGCAATTAAAAATCACGTGATTAATGTTATCTGTTTGTTGTCGGCAGAATTTACATGATCGGATTTGTATTTTTCCGTCGTAGTAAGGATTAAAATTATTGGTTCGAAAGAAGTCTCCATATAAAAATGCGTTGTGGGCAATGCGGTAATTAGTGTCGCGTTCAATGTTTGTAAAGTAATGTTTACTGTTTCGCTGATTAAATGTTATAACATCCCATTTTAGTTCTCGATTCGCATGGGATTTTAATAGTAAGTTTTTTAATAGCACTGTATAAATAGGTTTAATTTTGCCGGAGACCAATTCGAAATCATGCCTTTGTAAAATACGTAAGGATGTTCTAATTTCTTGATGGATTTGATCAGGGTAAATTGTGTTTGGAGCCGAATTGCTATAGATACGTGTATTGAGATTTTTCATTGTAGGTCCAAAATTATAACGGAACCATTCTTCCCATAGATTTTCTATTTTCTCTAGTCTTGAGATGTGGTATATTCTGGTTGTTTTTGCGGCGAGAATTTTTATGTTAATTTGCGGGAAGAGTAGACCGCCATCCTCACGTTGGGCAATTAATTTGATTCGTTTAATTTTTTCAATCTTGCTTGGATACCACAAAAATCTATATAGTAAGTTTTGAATTTGGTTTATAAAGCATTTTGGGATCACAATGTGTTTACTTATTTGTAGGATTTGTGGCATAATAAGAGCGTTAATTAAAGTAACTCTTCCTTTTAGAGTAAGTTTTCTATGTTGATGTTTTTTCAACAAAAAATTGATTGTTTTTGTTGCTTTTTCCAGGTTACTTTGGGTGCAGTTTTCGCTAATGCTAAAATAAATTCCTAAAACTTTTATCGTTTTCTGTATGGCTTCGCCCGGAAATATTTCTAGCACCGTTCTTTCCATTTCTCTATCGTTGGTAATAATTTGGGTTTTATTCAAGTTAATTTGTTGTCCAGAGAAAGTTTCATATTTTTTTAATTCGTTCATTGCGTGAATTATTGAGCCAGGTTCCGTAATGAGTAGGGTCAGGTCATCTGCATATTGTTCTAGTTTACATTCTATTTTACCAATTTTGTACCCTTTTACGTTTACGTTCGCATTTATATTCTGTGTTAGGGTTTCCAATCCAATTAGAAATAAAAGCATGGAGCAGGGACATCCTTGCCTTATGCCTCTGTTTAGGTAGATGTCTTTCGTGAGTGCTCCATTTATTTCAATTTTGCTAATAATTTGCGTGTACAAAATCTTAATCCATTGTATTAATTGTTCTGGTATGTTAAGTTTTTTCAAGATTTTGAATATAAAGCGGTGATTTACCCGATCGAAAGCTTTTTCAAAATCTATTGCCATTACTGTAAGGGCACCGTTTGTTTGTTTCGCAGCGTTTATGGCAGCCGAGATATTGTACAGACAATGATCTATAGTTCTACCTTTAATTGCGCATTTTTGGTTGGGGCTAATTATTCTGTCAATTGCTAATTCCAAACGCTTACTGATAATTTTGCTTAGAATTTTGTAATCCGTATTTAGAAGGGCAATCGGTCTCCAATTTTTTAGATTTTTTTTGGGTCCCTTTTTGTATATTAATTTTATTATGGCTGTTCTCATTGATAGGGGCATTACTTTTTTAAGAAATATATTGTTATATAACTCTATCATGTCTTGTTTTATACAAGGCCACATTAGTTTATAAAACTTGGTGGTTATTCCATCTTCCCCTGGGGAACTATCGTTATTTAATTCTTGTATGGCGTTATGAATTTCTAATTCTCCGATGGGTGCAGTCATTAATTTTATCTCTGATTGATCAATCTTAATTGGCAGTATTCTCTCGAGGTAGGTGTCTTGATTTTCGATTATTTCGTCTTTACCCCATAGCTCGTTGTAAAAGGTGAAAATTGTGTCTACCGTCTCTTGCGGTGTTTTCGTTACTTGACCGTTTTTGTTAATTACCATATATATTGCGTCTCGCTTTTGTGCATCTGTTTCTAATCTAAAGAAATCTCTTGTTGGTTTTTCATCGTCCCCTATTACCCTAATTTTAGACCGAATAATTGCTCCTTTATTAATTTTTGCTTCGTAGAGATCTATATTTTGTTGAGTTTCAAGCTCACTAAGCGTCATGTCGATGGGACTTGTTTTTATTGTACCGTGCTCCAATTGTTTTACAGCGTTTATGTATCTTGTTTTTTCCCCCTTTTTGATTTGTTGCGAAGTAGTTTGGACTATATTTTTAAGCATATCTTTTCCCATTTCCCACCAATCCAGAACGTTAAGTATCCTGCGTTTCTGTGTTTTCCATATTTCCCACATGATTGTTAAATGTTCGCTCACGCTCTTATGTTGTAGTACCAAGTTATTCATTTTATATAACGAAGGTCCCCAACGCTTGTTATTTTCGATTAATATAGATATGATAGGACAGTTGTTATGATCCGAAATATAATTAAACTTATGCTCTATGTGGGTCAGGATCTCTAGTCCTTCTGGGTTTCCGTAAATTCTATCGATACGCGACGCCGTGTTGGCTGTAATACGGGTATATTCTAATCGGTCACCTCTATGGTATCGAAAAGCATCTTTTATGTTAAAGCGGTCTGCAAGTCGGCTCCATGTTTTTCTATCCATCTTATTTCTTTTATCAAAATATTTCATGTTATCTAGGGGTGAGAGGATCATGTTAAAGTCCCCCATAATGTAGATAGGGCCTGAATTTGCCTCCGGCAAATCGGATTCAATCTTATCGATTAGTTCTTTACGTGTACTTCTATGTTTTTCGCCCGGGGGTAAATATATGTTGAAAAGCTCGATAGTTTGGTTTCTTCTTTGCATTTTTATGCATTGAATACGGTTTTCGGCGAGTATTTTATGGGTTATCTGGTGCGTCGTTAACAAGTGAGTTTTTACAATTATGGCGGTTCCGTGTCGAAAGTGATGATCGGACGATGCGCAGGTTATTGTGTTCGTGTAAATAACCAACCCGAAATTTTCAAATAAACTAGATTCAATTTCATGGTTCAGCCTATGTGTTTCCTGCACGCATAGAATGTCAATATTATTATGTTTCATATAATTTACTACTTTAGATGTTTTTGCTTCTAATCCATTGATGTTTAATGTTCCAATAACTAGATTGTTCTCTTGTTTCACTGTTTTTTCCATTTTGTCCATGTCATCGTTGGTATTGCTTTGGGTACTTTGGTACTATGATGTTGACAACTGTGTCATGTTTCGGGTAGTTTTGCTCCATCATGTTCTTGTCGGGGGCGTTTTGGCGTGCGGTGGTTCACATGTTGGCTCAAGATTCTTGGCCATTCATAACGAGTGGGTGTTGGTGGATGGGTTAAGGACACTTCTAAAGATGATCTTGGTTCCATGTTCTCTACTTGTTCCTGGTCAATGGTTTCGCTTGTATTTTGGTTTGAATCTGTGGAGATTTCTTTGGTTCTTTGGGCCTTTTGTTGAACATCATCGGACTTTTTGTATTGAACTGGGTTTGTTTTGGATTTACTCTCATCTTGTGTTTTGCCTTTTAATGTCTTGTTCTTTTTCGGTGTATTCTTTGCTTGTGTCGTGCTCGTCATTTTTTGTTGTTGTTTTAAGATTGGGATTCCGCTCTCTATTTGGGCATTTTTGATTATGTTTTCTAGTTCCATCTCAGGGGCCGAATTTATGAATATCTCATCTCTTGAGTTTTCAAATAGCTCCAATACCCGGTAGTGATTTTCTGTTTGAATAGACCAGCTGCTTGCAATATTTTCTTGTGGTTGGTTTTTGCGTTTGACCACATGCCATTCCGGTTGTTCGGTTTGGGTGATCGGGGTTGATGTTTGAATTTCCTGGTGTAATATTCGTTGTGGTGTTGTTTTGTTTGATGACTGGGTGGCGAGGTTTCTGGTGGAGCCTTTGTTTGAGTGGAAGACTGCCCTTTTCCTTGGCGCAACCATACGACAATTACGTGTTGTATGGCCACTACACTCACAAATTGTACAAAATCCCTTTTTCGGGCATTTATTTTGGAGGTGGCCTCTATGTTTGCAATAGTTGCAAAGAGGCGCGTTTTCTTCTCCTGGGCGGGTTACAGTTACCCATCTGCCGCCAATCTTAATCACCGGTGGGATGTTTCCTTTATTGATTTTGGACATTCTTAGGTTGATCCATCCATTTTTAATCGACGGAAAATTTCGATGGTGACCAAATTGGTGAGATTTAATTTTACCCCAATTATGTTTGGCTATCAGGTCTTGAATCTTCTTCATTGGGACATCACATGGTATTGGGTGGAGGGTGATTGTTTCCAGTTCAGCCCTCGGAAGTTCTGCCCGAATTCTCATGGTAGATCCGTTTTCGGAAGTGAAGCTGATGTTATTGGTTTCAAAGTATTCAATTATGTCCGAAATTTGGGGGATTGATGTGCCTAATGCATCTTGTTTCAGGGTAAGAAGAAATGTACATTCTTTGTAGCTTTCCATTATTACTCCTTCGACAAAATCTGCGATGTGGAAAAGTGGAGCTCCTTCGGCAAAGAGTTCCATGAAGACTGATACACTCATTTGCTCTACCGTACCAGTAAGTTGGACCATGATTGTTCTCTCTAGTTTTATTTCAATTTCCGGGGTTTGTTGGGTTGTCATGTTTGTTTGTTATTGTTCGATTTTTACCGTTTCGCCGAAAATAATTATTTAAATTTATATATCAAGGAAATAACACAAATTTACCGGATTCAATGCAGGGGTGATGATCTACCAGTTGTGTTCTCGGTTGCCTCGACGTTCTTCGAAGTTAATGCGAAGAATCTGTGCAGAGACGTGGAGAGGATCTATGACGGTTGTTCGTCGGTATTGTTCCGATACTAAGTCGGTCGACGTCTTCTTTATTGTCGGAGTAAGTATATCCAACCGCAACGGCGATATCCACAGACTGGGTAGGTCGTCCGGTTTTGTGGAGGTGACCGTTCTTCCGGTGTCGAGGAGTTGTTGTTGTGGCGGTGTTGTGGAGTTGTTGGTGCTTCCGGTGTTGTAGAGCTGTTGGTGCTTCCGGTGTTGTAGAGCTGTATGGTGCTTCCGGTGTTGTAGATCGACTTGTCAAGGTGCAGAAAAACAGGAATATCAGCGAACGTCGTTTCTATTCGGTAAGAGAACCTGAGAGTAGAGTAGCCACAATACAGATTCTTACCTTATTCAAATAGAATGCCTTAAAATGTCTGAGTTGGGTGCTTCAATTCAAAAAGTGGTCTTTGTATAAAGGAAACACCTTGAACCCAATTCGGTGCAAATTTAGCCGATGTGTTAGTCTGACAAATGTGATAACGGTATGTAATAATGGTGAAGTCTGATAGCTCTTACGTTGTGCGGTGTAGCGCGATAAATGGTCAAACAAGTATTTTAGGTCCAGGACTCTTTTATTTATATAGAGTTGAGCCAAAGCTCAGATGCTTACCTTATTCAAATAGAATGCCTTAAAATGTCTGACTTAGGTACTTTTATTCGAAAAGTAGTCTCCGTATAAAGAAAACACTTTGAACCCAATTCGGTGCAAATGTAGCCGATGTGTTAGTCTGACAAATGTGATAACGGTATGTAATAATGGTATAGTCTGATAGCTCTTACGTTGTGCAGTGTAGCGCGATAAATGGTCAAACAAGTATTTTAGGTCCAGAACTCTTTTATTTATATATAGTTGAGCCAAAGCTCAGATGCTTACCTTATTCAAATAGAATAAGGTAAGCATCTGAGTCCGATAGCTCTTACGTTGTGCGGTGTAGCGCGATAAATGGTCAAACAAGTATTTTAGGTCCAGAACTCTTTTATTTATATATAGTTGAGCCAAAGCTCAGATTCTTACCTTATTCAAATAGAATACCTTCAAATGTCTGACTTGGTTGGTTTAATTCAAAAAGTAGTCTTCGTATAAAGGAAACAACTTGAACTCAATTCGGTGCAAATTTAGCCGATGTGTTAGTCTGACAAATGTGATAACGGTATGTAGTAATGGTGAAGTCTGATAGCTCTTACGTTGTGCGGTGTAGCGCGATAAATGGTCAAACAAGTATTTTAGGTCCAGAACTCTTTTATTTATATATAGTTGAGCCAAAGCTCAGATGCTTACCTTATTCAAATAGAATGCCTTAAAATGTCTGAGTTGGGTGCTTCGATTCAAAAAGTGGTCTTTGTATAAAAAAACACCTTGAACCCAATTCTGTGCAAATGTAGCCGATGTGTTAATCTTACAAATGTGATAACGGTATGTAATAACGGTATGTAATAATGGTAAAGTCCGATAGCTCTTACGTTGCGCGGTGTAGCGCGATAAATGGTCAAACAAGTATTTTAGGTCCACAACACTTTTATTTATATATAGTTGAGCCAAAGCTCAGATGCTTACCTTATTCAAATAGAATAAGGTAAGCATCTGAGTCCGATAGCTCTTACGTTGTGCGGTGTAGTGCGATAAATGGTCAAACAAGTATTGCAGGTCCAGAACTCTTTTATTTATATATAGTTGAGCCAAAGCTCAGATTCTTACCTTATTCAAATAGAATACCTTCAAATGTCTGACTTGGTTGGTTTAATTCAAAAAGTAGTCTTCGTATAAAGGAAACACCTTGAACCCAATTCGGTGCAAATTTAGCCGATGTGTTAGACTGACAAATGTGATAACGGTATGTAATAATGGTGAAGTCTGATAGCTCTTACGTTGTGCGGTGTAGCGCGATAAATGGTCAAACAAGTATTTTAGGTCCAGGACTCTTTTATTTATATATAGTTGAGCCAAAGCTCAGATGCTTACCTTATTCAAATAGAATGCCTTAAAATGTCTGAGTTGGGTGCTTCAATTCAAAAAGTGGTATTTGTATAAAAAAAAACACCTTGAAACCAATTCTGTGCAAATGTAGCCGATGTGTTAATTTGACAAATGTGATAACGGTATGTAATAATGGTGAAGTCTGATAGCTCTTACGTTGTGCGGTGTAGCGCGATAAATGGTCAAACAAGTATTTTAGGTCCAGAACACTTTTATTTATATATAGTTGAGCCAAAGCTCAGATGCTTACCTTATTCAAATAGAATACCTTCAAATGTCTGACTTAGGTCCTTTTCTTAAAAAAGTAGTCTTCGTATAAAAAAACACCTTGAAACCAATTCTGTGCAAATGTAGCCGATGTGTTAGTCTGAGAAATGTGATAACGGTATGTAATAATGGTGAAGTCTGACAGCTCTTACGTTGTGCGGTGTAGCGCGATAAATAGTCAAACAAGTATTTTAGGTCCAGGACTCTTTTATTTATATATAGTTGAGCCAAAGCTCAGATGCTTACCTTATTCAAATAGAATGCCTTAAAATGTCTGAGTTGGGTGCTTTAATTCGAAAAGTAGTCTCCGTATAAAGGAAACACCTTGAACCCAATTCTGTGCAAATGTAGCCGATGTGTTAATCTTAAAAATGTGATAACGGTATGTAATAATAGTAAAGTCCGATAGCTCTTACGTTGTGCGGTGTAGCGCGATAAATGGTCAAACAAGTATTCAAACAAGTATTTTAGGTCCAGAACACTTTTATTTATATATAGTTGAGCCAAAGCTCAGATGCTTACGTTGTGCGGTGTAGCGCGATAAATGGTCAAACAAGTATTTTAGGTCCAGAACTCTTTTATTTATATATAGTTGAGCCAAAGCTCAGATGCTTACCTTATTCAAATAGAATGCCACAAAATGTCTGAGTTGGGTGCTTCAATTCAAAAAGTGGTCTTTGTATAAAGGAAACACCTTGAACCCAATTCGGTGCAAATTTAGCCGATGTGTTAGTCTGACAAATGTGATAACGGTATGTAATAATGGTATAGTCTGATAGCTCTTACGTTGTGCGGTGTAGCGCGATAAATGGTCAAACAAGTATTTTAGGTCCCGAACTCTTGTATTTATATATAGTTGAGCCAAAGTCAGATGCTTACCTTATTCAATTAGAATGCCACAAAATGTCTGAGTTGGGTGCTTCAATTCAAAAAGTGGTCTTTGTATAAAGGAAACACCTTGAACCCAATTCGGTGCAAATTTAGCCGATGTGTTAGTCTGACAAATGTGATAACGGTATGTAATAATGGTGAAGTCTGATAGCTCTTACGTTGTGCGGTGTAGCGCGATAAATGGTCAAACAAGTATTTTAGGTCCAGGACTCTTTTATTTATATAGAGTTGAGCCAAAGCTCAGATGCTTACCTTATTCAAATAGAATGCCTTAAAATGTCTGACTTAGGTACTTTTATTCGAAAAGTAGTCTCCGTATAAAGAAAACACTTTGAACCCAATTCGGTGCAAATGTAGCCGATGTGTTAGTCTGACAAATGTGATAACGGTATGTAATAATGGTATAGTCTGATAGCTCTTACGTTGTGCGGTGTAGCGCGATAAATGGTCAAACAAGTATTTTAGGTCCCGAACTCTTGTATTTATATATAGTTGAGCCAAAGTTCAGTTTTTTTTTTTTTTTTTTCTTTTTTTTTTTTTTTTTTTTATTCTTTTTGTTAGCTGCTCAGAAGTGATTGTAACAAACAGTTTACACTAGTTTTGGGGATTAATCAATTTCCTCATCATTGCAGCGTGGGGCGAAAAAACTATACACATTAAAGAATGAATAAACAGAGGGTCATTCGAAAGAAAAAAAAAAAAAAAAAAAAAAAAAAAAAAAAAAAACGCAGTGTTAATACAATCTAATGGTACACTAAAGCATATTTTGAATAACATAATTAATCATTGAATAGCACATTAACTATTAAAAGTAGAAATATGCATTAAATGCCAAGAAGTGATTGGATGAAGTCATACTAGTGATATCTGCAAGACGCACTCTACATACGATTGGGGAGGTTGTGTAACATACCGCGACTGGAGCTTTACGTGAGTAATTGGTGATAATCTTTCGATAATCCAAAATTTACTAATGTTTTTTCGACGCCGTATTTGAATATGTTGGTTTGAATAAGCGAACGAATTCGTTTTTTTACAATCCATAATATTTTACGTTGAAATTTTTCATTATGCCAAATGTTTTTGTTTTCTTTGTCAAGTTTCCGTTTTTCATTTATTATTGTGATTTTATATGTGATAACCATTTTGGCTGCCAGTATGTCATTTTTATTTAAGTTTATGTTCGAAAAAATGAAGTCTTTTGTTAGAGTTGGCGGATTTTCTTGAATTTTATCTAGAAGTTCTTGCATTTCTTTTATTATTTGTTGGGCATTATCGCAATTAAAAATCACGTGATTAATGTTATCTGTTTGTTGTCGGCAGAATTTACATGATCGGATTTGTATTTTTCCGTCGTAGTAAGGATTAAAATTATTGGTTCGAAAGAAGTCTCCATATAAAAATGCGTTGTGGGCAATGCGGTAATTAGTGTCGCGTTCAATGTTTGTAAAGTAATGTTTACTGTTTCGCTGATTAAATGTTATAACATCCCATTTTAGTTCTCGATTCGCATGGGATTTTAATAGTAAGTTTTTTAATAGCACTGTATAAATAGGTTTAATTTTGCCGGAGACCAATTCGAAATCATGCCTTTGTAAAATACGTAAGGATGTTCTAATTTCTTGATGGATTTGATCAGGGTAAATTGTGTTTGGAGCCGAATTGCTATAGATACGTGTATTGAGATTTTTCATTGTAGGTCCAAAATTATAACGGAACCATTCTTCCCATAGATTTTCTATTTTCTCTAGTCTTGAGATGTGGTATATTCTGGTTGTTTTTGCGGCGAGAATTTTTATGTTAATTTGCGGGAAGAGTAGACCGCCATCCTCACGTTGGGCAATTAATTTGATTCGTTTAATTTTTTCAATCTTGCTTGGATACCACAAAAATCTATATAGTAAGTTTTGAATTTGGTTTATAAAGCATTTTGGGATCACAATGTGTTTACTTATTTGTAGGATTTGTGGCATAATAAGAGCGTTAATTAAAGTAACTCTTCCTTTTAGAGTAAGTTTTCTATGTTGATGTTTTTTCAACAAAAAATTGATTGTTTTTGTTGCTTTTTCCAGGTTACTTTGGGTGCAGTTTTCGCTAATGCTAAAATAAATTCCTAAAACTTTTATCGTTTTCTGTATGGCTTCGCCCGGAAATATTTCTAGCACCGTTCTTTCCATTTCTCTATCGTTGGTAATAATTTGGGTTTTATTCAAGTTAATTTGTTGTCCAGAGAAAGTTTCATATTTTTTTAATTCGTTCATTGCGTGAATTATTGAGCCAGGTTCCGTAATGAGTAGGGTCAGGTCATCTGCATATTGTTCTAGTTTACATTCTATTTTACCAATTTTGTACCCTTTTACGTTTACGTTCGCATTTATATTCTGTGTTAGGGTTTCCAATCCAATTAGAAATAAAAGCATGGAGCAGGGACATCCTTGCCTTATGCCTCTGTTTAGGTAGATGTCTTTCGTGAGTGCTCCATTTATTTCAATTTTGCTAATAATTTGCGTGTACAAAATCTTAATCCATTGTATTAATTGTTCTGGTATGTTAAGTTTTTTCAAGATTTTGAATATAAAGCGGTGATTTACCCGATCGAAAGCTTTTTCAAAATCTATTGCCATTACTGTAAGGGCACCGTTTGTTTGTTTCGCAGCGTTTATGGCAGCCGAGATATTGTACAGACAATGATCTATAGTTCTACCTTTAATTGCGCATTTTTGGTTGGGGCTAATTATTCTGTCAATTGCTAATTCCAAACGCTTACTGATAATTTTGCTTAGAATTTTGTAATCCGTATTTAGAAGGGCAATCGGTCTCCAATTTTTTAGATTTTTTTTGGGTCCCTTTTTGTATATTAATTTTATTATGGCTGTTCTCATTGATAGGGGCATTACTTTTTTAAGAAATATATTGTTATATAACTCTATCATGTCTTGTTTTATACAAGGCCACATTAGTTTATAAAACTTGGTGGTTATTCCATCTTCCCCTGGGGAACTATCGTTATTTAATTCTTGTATGGCGTTATGAATTTCTAATTCTCCGATGGGTGCAGTCATTAATTTTATCTCTGATTGATCAATCTTAATTGGCAGTATTCTCTCGAGGTAGGTGTCTTGATTTTCGATTATTTCGTCTTTACCCCATAGCTCGTTGTAAAAGGTGAAAATTGTGTCTACCGTCTCTTGCGGTGTTTTCGTTACTTGACCGTTTTTGTTAATTACCATATATATTGCGTCTCGCTTTTGTGCATCTGTTTCTAATCTAAAGAAATCTCTTGTTGGTTTTTCATCGTCCCCTATTACCCTAATTTTAGACCGAATAATTGCTCCTTTATTAATTTTTGCTTCGTAGAGATCTATATTTTGTTGAGTTTCAAGCTCACTAAGCGTCATGTCGATGGGACTTGTTTTTATTGTACCGTGCTCCAATTGTTTTACAGCGTTTATGTATCTTGTTTTTTCCCCCTTTTTGATTTGTTGCGAAGTAGTTTGGACTATATTTTTAAGCATATCTTTTCCCATTTCCCACCAATCCAGAACGTTAAGTATCCTGCGTTTCTGTGTTTTCCATATTTCCCACATGATTGTTAAATGTTCGCTCACGCTCTTATGTTGTAGTACCAAGTTATTCATTTTATATAACGAAGGTCCCCAACGCTTGTTATTTTCGATTAATATAGATATGATAGGACAGTTGTTATGATCCGAAATATAATTAAACTTATGCTCTATGTGGGTCAGGATCTCTAGTCCTTCTGGGTTTCCGTAAATTCTATCGATACGCGACGCCGTGTTGGCTGTAATACGGGTATATTCTAATCGGTCACCTCTATGGTATCGAAAAGCATCTTTTATGTTAAAGCGGTCTGCAAGTCGGCTCCATGTTTTTCTATCCATCTTATTTCTTTTATCAAAATATTTCATGTTATCTAGGGGTGAGAGGATCATGTTAAAGTCCCCCATAATGTAGATAGGGCCTGAATTTGCCTCCGGCAAATCGGATTCAATCTTATCGATTAGTTCTTTACGTGTACTTCTATGTTTTTCGCCCGGGGGTAAATATATGTTGAAAAGCTCGATAGTTTGGTTTCTTCTTTGCATTTTTATGCATTGAATACGGTTTTCGGCGAGTATTTTATGGGTTATCTGGTGCGTCGTTAACAAGTGAGTTTTTACAATTATGGCGGTTCCGTGTCGAAAGTGATGATCGGACGATGCGCAGGTTATTGTGTTCGTGTAAATAACCAACCCGAAATTTTCAAATAAACTAGATTCAATTTCATGGTTCAGCCTATGTGTTTCCTGCACGCATAGAATGTCAATATTATTATGTTTCATATAATTTACTACTTTAGATGTTTTTGCTTCTAATCCATTGATGTTTAATGTTCCAATAACTAGATTGTTCTCTTGTTTCACTGTTTTTTCCATTTTGTCCATGTCATCGTTGGTATTGCTTTGGGTACTTTGGTACTATGATGTTGACAACTGTGTCATGTTTCGGGTAGTTTTGCTCCATCATGTTCTTGTCGGGGGCGTTTTGGCGTGCGGTGGTTCACATGTTGGCTCAAGATTCTTGGCCATTCATAACGAGTGGGTGTTGGTGGATGGGTTAAGGACACTTCTAAAGATGATCTTGGTTCCATGTTCTCTACTTGTTCCTGGTCAATGGTTTCGCTTGTATTTTGGTTTGAATCTGTGGAGATTTCTTTGGTTCTTTGGGCCTTTTGTTGAACATCATCGGACTTTTTGTATTGAACTGGGTTTGTTTTGGATTTACTCTCATCTTGTGTTTTGCCTTTTAATGTCTTGTTCTTTTTCGGTGTATTCTTTGCTTGTGTCGTGCTCGTCATTTTTTGTTGTTGTTTTAAGATTGGGATTCCGCTCTCTATTTGGGCATTTTTGATTATGTTTTCTAGTTCCATCTCAGGGGCCGAATTTATGAATATCTCATCTCTTGAGTTTTCAAATAGCTCCAATACCCGGTAGTGATTTTCTGTTTGAATAGACCAGCTGCTTGCAATATTTTCTTGTGGTTGGTTTTTGCGTTTGACCACATGCCATTCCGGTTGTTCGGTTTGGGTGATCGGGGTTGATGTTTGAATTTCCTGGTGTAATATTCGTTGTGGTGTTGTTTTGTTTGATGACTGGGTGGCGAGGTTTCTGGTGGAGCCTTTGTTTGAGTGGAAGACTGCCCTTTTCCTTGGCGCAACCATACGACAATTACGTGTTGTATGGCCACTACACTCACAAATTGTACAAAATCCCTTTTTCGGGCATTTATTTTGGAGGTGGCCTCTATGTTTGCAATAGTTGCAAAGAGGCGCGTTTTCTTCTCCTGGGCGGGTTACAGTTACCCATCTGCCGCCAATCTTAATCACCGGTGGGATGTTTCCTTTATTGATTTTGGACATTCTTAGGTTGATCCATCCATTTTTAATCGACGGAAAATTTCGATGGTGACCAAATTGGTGAGATTTAATTTTACCCCAATTATGTTTGGCTATCAGGTCTTGAATCTTCTTCATTGGGACATCACATGGTATTGGGTGGAGGGTGATTGTTTCCAGTTCAGCCCTCGGAAGTTCTGCCCGAATTCTCATGGTAGATCCGTTTTCGGAAGTGAAGCTGATGTTATTGGTTTCAAAGTATTCAATTATGTCCGAAATTTGGGGGATTGATGTGCCTAATGCATCTTGTTTCAGGGTAAGAAGAAATGTACATTCTTTGTAGCTTTCCATTATTACTCCTTCGACAAAATCTGCGATGTGGAAAAGTGGAGCTCCTTCGGCAAAGAGTTCCATGAAGACTGATACACTCATTTGCTCTACCGTACCAGTAAGTTGGACCATGATTGTTCTCTCTAGTTTTATTTCAATTTCCGGGGTTTGTTGGGTTGTCATGTTTGTTTGTTATTGTTCGATTTTTACCGTTTCGCCGAAAATAATTATTTAAATTTATATATCAAGGAAATAACACAAATTTACCGGATTCAATGCAGGGGTGATGATCTACCAGTTGTGTTCTCGGTTGCCTCGACGTTCTTCGAAGTTAATGCGAAGAATCTGTGCAGAGACGTGGAGAGGATCTATGACGGTTGTTCGTCGGTATTGTTCCGATACTAAGTCGGTCGACGTCTTCTTTATTGTCGGAGTAAGTATATCCAACCGCAACGGCGATATCCACAGACTGGGTAGGTCGTCCGGTTTTGTGGAGGTGACCGTTCTTCCGGTGTCGAGGAGTTGTTGTTGTGGCGGTGTTGTGGAGTTGTTGGTGCTTCCGGTGTTGTAGAGCTGTTGGTGCTTCCGGTGTTGTAGCGCTGTATGGTGCTTCCGGTGTTGTAGATCGACTTGTCAAGGTGCAGAAAAACAGGAATATCAGCGAACGTCGTTTCTATTCGGTAAGAGAACCTGAGAGTAGAGTAGCCACAATACAGATTCTTACCTTATTCAAATAGAATGCCTTAAAATATCTGACTTAGGTCCTTTAATTCGAAAAGTAGTCTCCGTATAAAGAAAACACTTTGAACCCAATTCGGTGCAAATGTAGCTGATGTGTTAGTCTGACAAATGTGATAACGGTATGTAATAATGGTGAAGTCCGATAGCTCTTACGTTGTGCGGTGTAGCGCGATAAATGGTCAAACAAGTATTTTAGGTCCAGAACTCTTTTATTTATATATAGTTGAGCCAAAGCTCAGATGCTTACCTTATTCAAATAGAATGCCTTAAAATATCTGACTTAGGTCCTTTAATTCAAAAAGAAGTCTCCGTATAAAGAAAACAGCTTGAACCCAATTCGGTGTAAATGTAGCCGATGTGTTAATCTGACAAATGTGATAACGGTATGTAATAATGGTGAAGTCTGATAGCTCTTACGTTGTGCGGTGTAGCGCGATAAATGGTCAAACAAGTATTTTAGGTCCCGAACTCTTTTATTTTTATATAGTTGAGCCAAAGTTCAGATGCTTACCTTATTCAAATAGAATGCCTTAAAATGTCTGAGTTGGGTGCTTTAATTCGAAAAGTAGTCTCCGTATAAAGAAAACACTTTGAACCCAATTCGGTGCAAATGTAGCCGATGTGTTAGTCTGACAAATGTGATAACGGTATGTAATAATGGTGAAGTCCGATAGCTCTTACGTTGTGCGGTGTAGCGCGATAAATGGTCAAACAAGTATTTTAGGTCCAGAACTCTTTTATTTATATATAGTTGAGCCAAAGCTCAGATGCTTACCTTATTCAAATAGAATGCCTTAAAATGTCTGAGTTGGGTGCTTTAATTCGAAAACTAGTCTCCGTATAAAGAAAACACGTTGAACCCAATTCGGTGCAAATGTAGCCGATGTGTTAGTCTGACAAATGTGATAACGGTATGTAATAATGGTGAAGTCTGATAGCTCTTACGTGGTGCGGTGTAGCGCGATAAATGGTCAAACAACTATTTTAGGTCCAGAACTCTTTTATTTATATATAGTTGAGCCAAAGCTCAGATGCTTACCTTATTCAAATAGAATGCCTTAAAATGTCTGAGTTGGGTGCTTCAATTCGAAAAGTAGTCTCCGTATAAAGAAAACACTTTGAACCAAATTCGGTGCAAATGTAGCCGATGTGGTGTAGCGCGATAAATGGTCAAACAAGTATTTTAGGTCCAGAACTCTTTTATTTATATATAGTTGAGCCAAAGCTCTGATTCTTACTTTATTCAAATAGAATACCTTCAAATGTCTGACTTAGGTCCTTTAATTCGAAAAGTAGTCTCCGTATAAAGAAAACACTTTGAACCCAATTCGGTGCAAATGTAGCCGATGTGTTAGTCTGACAAATGTGATAACGGTATGTGATAATGGTGAAGTCCGATAGCTCTTACGTTGTGCGGTGTAGCGCGATAAATGGTCAAACAAGTATTTTAGGTCCAGAACTCTTTTATTTACATATAGTTGAGCCAAAGCTCAGATTCTTACCTTATTCAAATAGAATACCTTCAAATGTCTGACTTGGTTGCTTTAATTCAAAAAGTAGTCTTCGTATAAAGGAAACACCTTGAACCCAATTCGGTGCATGTAATAATGGTAAAGTCCGATAGCTCTTACGTTGCGGGGTGTAGCGCGATAAATGGTCAAACAAGTATTTTAGGTCCAGAACACTTTTATTTATATATAGTTGAGCCAAAGCTCAGATGCTTGCCTTATTCAAATAGAATGCCTTAAAATGTCTGAGTTGGGTGCTTCAATTCGAAAAGTAGTCTCCGTATAAAGAAAACACTTTGAACCCAATTCGGTGCAAATGTAGCCGATGTGTTAGTCTGACAAATGTGATAACGGTATGTAATAATAGTAAAGTCCGATAGCTCTTACGTTGTGCGGTGTAGCGCGATAAATGGTCAAACAAGTATTTTAGGTCCAGAACACTTTTATTTATATATAGTTGAGCCAAAGCTCAGATGCTTACGTTGTGCGGTGTAGCGCGATAAATGGTCAAACAAGTATTTTAGGTCCAGAACTCTTTTATTTATATATAGTTGAGCCAAAGCTCAGATGCTTACCTTATTCAAATAGAATGCCTTAAAATGTCGTCTCCGTATAAAGAAAACACTTTGAACCCAATTCGGTGCAAATGTAGCCGATGTGTTAGTCTGACAAATGTGATAACGGTATGTAATAATGGTGAAGTCTGATAGCTCTTACGTTGTGCGGTGTAGCGCGATAAATGGTCAAACAAGTATTTTAGGTTCCGAACTCTTTTATTTATATATAGTTGAGCCAAAGCTCAGATGCTTACCTTATTCAAATAGAATGCCTTAAAATGTCTGACTTAGGTCCTTTAATTCGAAAAGTAGTCTCCGTATAAAGAAAACACTTTGAACCCAATTCGGTGCAAATGTAGCCGATGTGTTAGTCTGACAAATGTGATAACGGTATGTGATAATGGTGAAGTCCGATAGCTCTTACGTTGTGCGGTGTAGCGCGATAAATGGTCAAACAAGTATTTTAGGTCCAGGACTCTTTTATTTATATAGAGTTGAGCCAAAGTTCAGATGCTTACCTTATTCAATTAGAATGCCACAAAATGTCTGAGTTGGGTGCTTCAATTCAAAAAGTGATCTTTGTATAAAGGAAACACCTTGAACCCAATTCGGTGCAAATTTAGCCGATGTGTTAGTCTGACAAATGTGATAACGGTATGTAATAATGGTGAAGTCTGATAGCTCTTACGTTGTGCGGTGTAGCGCGATAAATGGTCAAACAAGTATTTTAGGTCCAGAACACTTTTATTTATATATAGTTGAGCCAAAGCTCAGATGCTTACGTTGTGCGGTGTAGCGCGATAAATGGTCAAACAAGTATTTTAGGTCCAGAACTCTTTTATTTATATATAGTTGAGCCAAAGCTCAGTTTTTTTTTTTTTTTTTTTTTTTTTTTTTTTTTTTTTTAGCTGCTCAGAAGTGATTGTAACAAACAGTTTACACTAGTTTTGGGGATTAATCAATTTCCTCATCATTGCAGCGTGGGGCGAAAAAACTATACACATTAAAGAATGAATAAACAGAGGGTCATTCGAAAGAAAAAAAAAAAAAAAAAAAAAAAAAAAAAAAACGCAGTGTTAATACAATCTAATGGTACACTAAAGCATATTTTGAATAACATAATTAATCATTGAATAGCACATTAACTATTAAAAGTAGAAATATGCATTAAATGCCAAGAAGTGATTGGATGAAGTCATACTAGTGATATCTGCAAGACGCACTCTACATACGATTGGGGAGGTTGTGTAACATACCGCGACTGGAGCTTTACGTGAGTAATTGGTGATAATCTTTCGATAATCCAAAATTTACTAATGTTTTTTCGACGCCGTATTTGAATATGTTGGTTTGAATAAGCGAACGAATTCGTTTTTTTACAATCCATAATATTTTACGTTGAAATTTTTCATTATGCCAAATGTTTTTGTTTTCTTTGTCAAGTTTCCGTTTTTCATTTATTATTGTGATTTTATATGTGATAACCATTTTGGCTGCCAGTATGTCATTTTTATTTAAGTTTATGTTCGAAAAAATGAAGTCTTTTGTTAGAGTTTGCGGATTTTCTTGAATTTTATCTAGAAGTTCTTGCATTTCTTTTATTATTTGTTGGGCATTATCGCAATTAAAAATCACGTGATTAATGTTATCTGTTTGTTGTCGGCAGAATTTACATGATCGGATTTGTATTTTTCCGTCGTAGTAAGGATTAAAATTATTGGTTCGAAAGAAGTCTCCATATAAAAATGCGTTGTGGGCAATGCGGTAATTAGTGTCGCGTTCAATGTTTGTAAAGTAATGTTTACTGTTTCGCTGATTAAATGTTATAACATCCCATTTTAGTTCTCGATTCGCATGGGATTTTAATAGTAAGTTTTTTAATAGCACTGTATAAATAGGTTTAATTTTGCCGGAGACCAATTCGAAATCATGCCTTTGTAAAATACGTAAGGATGTTCTAATTTCTTGATGGATTTGATCAGGGTAAATTGTGTTTGGAGCCGAATTGCTATAGATACGTGTATTGAGATTTTTCATTGTAGGTCCAAAATTATAACGGAACCATTCTTCCCATAGATTTTCTATTTTCTCTAGTCTTGAGATGTGGTATATTCTGGTTGTTTTTGCGGCGAGAATTTTTATGTTAATTTGCGGGAAGAGTAGACCGCCATCCTCACGTTGGGCAATTAATTTGATTCGTTTAATTTTTTCAATCTTGCTTGGATACCACAAAAATCTATATAGTAAGTTTTGAATTTGGTTTATAAAGCATTTTGGGATCACAATGTGTTTACTTATTTGTAGGATTTGTGGCATAATAAGAGCGTTAATTAAAGTAACTCTTCCTTTTAGAGTAAGTTTTCTATGTTGATGTTTTTTCAACAAAAAATTGATTGTTTTTGTTGCTTTTTCCAGGTTACTTTGGGTGCAGTTTTCGCTAATGCTAAAATAAATTCCTAAAACTTTTATCGTTTTCTGTATGGCTTCGCCCGGAAATATTTCTAGCACCGTTCTTTCCATTTCTCTATCGTTGGTAATAATTTGGGTTTTATTCAAGTTAATTTGTTGTCCAGAGAAAGTTTCATATTTTTTTAATTCGTTCATTGCGTGAATTATTGAGCCAGGTTCCGTAATGAGTAGGGTCAGGTCATCTGCATATTGTTCTAGTTTACATTCTATTTTACCAATTTTGTACCCTTTTACGTTTACGTTCGCATTTATATTCTGTGTTAGGGTTTCCAATCCAATTAGAAAT
Organism: Ciona robusta; assembly: GCF_009617815.1. Classification (NCBI taxonomy): domain Eukaryota; kingdom Metazoa; phylum Chordata; class Ascidiacea; order Phlebobranchia; family Cionidae; genus Ciona; species Ciona robusta. Next base: position 31,681 of record NW_028323127.1, read on the forward strand.
AAAAGCATGGAGCAGGGACATCCTTGCCTTATGCCTCTGTTTAGGTAGATGTCTTTCGTGAGTGCTCCATTTATTTCAATTTTGCTAATAATTTGCGTGTACAAAATCTTAATCCATTGTATTAATTGTTCTGGTATGTTAAGTTTTTTCAAGATTTTGAATATAAAGCGGTGATTTACCCGATCGAAAGCTTTTTCAAAATCTATTGCCATTACTGTAAGGGCACCGTTTGTTTGTTTCGCAGCGTTTATGGCAGCCGAGATATTGTACAGACAATGATCTATAGTTCTACCTTTAATTGCGCATTTTTGGTTGGGGCTAATTATTCTGTCAATTGCTAATTCCAAACGCTTACTGATAATTTTGCTTAGAATTTTGTAATCCGTATTTAGAAGGGCAATCGGTCTCCAATTTTTTAGATTTTTTTTGGGTCCCTTTTTGTATATTAATTTTATTATGGCTGTTCTCATTGATAGGGGCATTACTTTTTTAAGAAATATATTGTTATATAACTCTATCATGTCTTGTTTTATACAAGGCCACATTAGTTTATAAAACTTGGTGGTTATTCCATCTTCCCCTGGGGAACTATCGTTATTTAATTCTTGTATGGCGTTATGAATTTCTAATTCTCCGATGGGTGCAGTCATTAATTTTATCTCTGATTGATCAATCTTAATTGGCAGTATTCTCTCGAGGTAGGTGTCTTGATTTTCGATTATTTCGTCTTTACCCCATAGCTCGTTGTAAAAGGTGAAAATTGTGTCTACCGTCTCTTGCGGTGTTTTCGTTACTTGACCGTTTTTGTTAATTACCATATATATTGCGTCTCGCTTTTGTGCATCTGTTTCTAATCTAAAGAAATCTCTTGTTGGTTTTTCATCGTCCCCTATTACCCTAATTTTAGACCGAATAATTGCTCCTTTATTAATTTTTGCTTCGTAGAGATCTATATTTTGTTGAGTTTCAAGCTCACTAAGCGTCATGTCGATGGGACTTGTTTTTATTGTACCGTGCTCCAATTGTTTTACAGCGTTTATGTATCTTGTTTTTTCCCCCTTTTTGATTTGTTGCGAAGTAGTTTGGACTATATTTTTAAGCATATCTTTTCCCATTTCCCACCAATCCAGAACGTTAAGTATCCTGCGTTTCTGTGTTTTCCATATTTCCCACATGATTGTTAAATGTTCGCTCACGCTCTTATGTTGTAGTACCAAGTTATTCATTTTATATAACGAAGGTCCCCAACGCTTGTTATTTTCGATTAATATAGATATGATAGGACAGTTGTTATGATCCGAAATATAATTAAACTTATGCTCTATGTGGGTCAGGATCTCTAGTCCTTCTGGGTTTCCGTAAATTCTATCGATACGCGACGCCGTGTTGGCTGTAATACGGGTATATTCTAATCGGTCACCTCTATGGTATCGAAAAGCATCTTTTATGTTAAAGCGGTCTGCAAGTCGGCTCCATGTTTTTCTATCCATCTTATTTCTTTTATCAAAATATTTCATGTTATCTAGGGGTGAGAGGATCATGTTAAAGTCCCCCATAATGTAGATAGGGCCTGAATTTGCCTCCGGCAAATCGGATTCAATCTTATCGATTAGTTCTTTACGTGTACTTCTATGTTTTTCGCCCGGGGGTAAATATATGTTGAAAAGCTCGATAGTTTGGTTTCTTCTTTGCATTTTTATGCATTGAATACGGTTTTCGGCGAGTATTTTATGGGTTATCTGGTGCGTCGTTAACAAGTGAGTTTTTACAATTATGGCGGTTCCGTGTCGAAAGTGATGATCGGACGATGCGCAGGTTATTGTGTTCGTGTAAATAACCAACCCGAAATTTTCAAATAAACTAGATTCAATTTCATGGTTCAGCCTATGTGTTTCCTGCACGCATAGAATGTCAATATTATTATGTTTCATATAATTTACTACTTTAGATGTTTTTGCTTCTAATCCATTGATGTTTAATGTTCCAATAACTAGATTGTTCTCTTGTTTCACTGTTTTTTCCATTTTGTCCATGTCATCGTTGGTATTGCTTTGGGTACTTTGGTACTATGATGTTGACAACTGTGTCATGTTTCGGGTAGTTTTGCTCCATCATGTTCTTGTCGGGGGCGTTTTGGCGTGCGGTGGTTCACATGTTGGCTCAAGATTCTTGGCCATTCATAACGAGTGGGTGTTGGTGGATGGGTTAAGGACACTTCTAAAGATGATCTTGGTTCCATGTTCTCTACTTGTTCCTGGTCAATGGTTTCGCTTGTATTTTGGTTTGAATCTGTGGAGATTTCTTTGGTTCTTTGGGCCTTTTGTTGAACATCATCGGACTTTTTGTATTGAACTGGGTTTGTTTTGGATTTACTCTCATCTTGTGTTTTGCCTTTTAATGTCTTGTTCTTTTTCGATGTATTCTTTGCTTGTGTCGTGCTCGTCATTTTTTGTTGTTGTTTTAAGATTGGGATTCCGCTCTCTATTTGGGCATTTTTGATTATGTTTTCTAGTTCCATCTCAGGGGCCGAATTTATGAATATCTCATCTCTTGAGTTTTCAAATAGCTCCAATACCCGGTAGTGATTTTCTGTTTGAATAGACCAGCTGCTTGCAATATTTTCTTGTGGTTGGTTTTTGCGTTTGACCACATGCCATTCCGGTTGTTCGGTTTGGGTGATCGGGGTTGATGTTTGAATTTCCTGGTGTAATATTCGTTGTGGTGTTGTTTTGTTTGATGACTGGGTGGCGAGGTTTCTGGTGGAGCCTTTGTTTGAGTGGAAGACTGCCCTTTTCCTTGGCGCAACCATACGACAATTACGTGTTGTATGGCCACTACACTCACAAATTGTACAAAATCCCTTTTTCGGGCATTTATTTTGGAGGTGGCCTCTATGTTTGCAATAGTTGCAAAGAGGCGCGTTTTCTTCTCCTGGGCGGGTTACAGTTACCCATCTGCCGCCAATCTTAATCACCGGTGGGATGTTTCCTTTATTGATTTTGGACATTCTTAGGTTGATCCATCCATTTTTAATCGACGGAAAATTTCGATGGTGACCAAATTGGTGAGATTTAATTTTACCCCAATTATGTTTGGCTATCAGGTCTTGAATCTTCTTCATTGGGACATCACATGGTATTGGGTGGAGGGTGATTGTTTCCAGTTCAGCCCTCGGAAGTTCTGCCCGAATTCTCATGGTAGATCCGTTTTCGGAAGTGAAGCTGATGTTATTGGTTTCAAAGTATTCAATTATGTCCGAAATTTGGGGGATTGATGTGCCTAATGCATCTTGTTTCAGGGTAAGAAGAAATGTACATTCTTTGTAGCTTTCCATTATTACTCCTTCGACAAAATCTGCGATGTGGAAAAGTGGAGCTCCTTCGGCAAAGAGTTCCATGAAGACTGATACACTCATTTGCTCTACCGTACCAGTAAGTTGGACCATGATTGTTCTCTCTAGTTTTATTTCAATTTCCGGGGTTTGTTGGGTTGTCATGTTTGTTTGTTATTGTTCGATTTTTACCGTTTCGCCGAAAATAATTATTTAAATTTATATATCAAGGAAATAACACAAATTTACCGGATTCAATGCAGGGGTGATGATCTACCAGTTGTGTTCTCGGTTGCCTCGACGTTCTTCGAAGTTAATGCGAAGAATCTGTGCAGAGACGTGGAGAGGATCTATGACGGTTGTTCGTCGGTATTGTTCCGATACTAAGTCGGTCGACGTCTTCTTTATTGTCGGAGTAAGTATATCCAACCGCAACGGCGATATCCACAGACTGGGTAGGTCGTCCGGTTTTGTGGAGGTGACCGTTCTTCCGGTGTCGAGGAGTTGTTGTTGTGGCGGTGTTGTGGAGTTGTTGGTGCTTCCGGTGTTGTAGAGCTGTTGGTGCTTCCGGTGTTGTAGAGCTGTATGGTGCTTCCGGTGTTGTAGATCGACTTGTCAAGGTGCAGAAAAACAGGAATATCAGCGAACGTCGTTTCTATTCGGTAAGAGAACCTGAGAGTAGAGTAGCCACAATACAGATTCTTACCTTATTCAAATAGAATGCCTTAAAATGTCTGAGTTGGGTGCTTCAATTCAAAAAGTGGTCTTTGTATAAAGGAAACACCTTGAACCCAATTCGGTGCAAATTTAGCCGATGTGTTAGTCTGACAAATGTGATAACGGTATGTAATAATGGTGAAGTCTGATAGCTCTTACGTTGTGCGGTGTAGCGCGATAAATGGTCAAACAAGTATTTTAGGTCCAGGACTCTTTTATTTATATAGAGTTGAGCCAAAGCTCAGATGCTTACCTTATTCAAATAGAATGCCTTAAAATGTCTGACTTAGGTACTTTTATTCGAAAAGTAGTCTCCGTATAAAGAAAACACTTTGAACCCAATTCGGTGCAAATGTAGCCGATGTGTTAGTCTGACAAATGTGATAACGGTATGTAATAATGGTATAGTCTGATAGCTCTTACGTTGTGCAGTGTAGCGCGATAAATGGTCAAACAAGTATTTTAGGTCCAGAACTCTTTTATTTATATATAGTTGAGCCAAAGCTCAGATGCTTACCTTATTCAAATAGAATAAGGTAAGCATCTGAGTCCGATAGCTCTTACGTTGTGCGGTGTAGCGCGATAAATGGTCAAACAAGTATTTTAGGTCCAGAACTCTTTTATTTATATATAGTTGAGCCAAAGCTCAGATTCTTACCTTATTCAAATAGAATACCTTCAAATGTCTGACTTGGTTGGTTTAATTCAAAAAGTAGTCTTCGTATAAAGGAAACAACTTGAACTCAATTCGGTGCAAATTTAGCCGATGTGTTAGTCTGACAAATGTGATAACGGTATGTAGTAATGGTGAAGTCTGATAGCTCTTACGTTGTGCGGTGTAGCGCGATAAATGGTCAAACAAGTATTTTAGGTCCAGAACTCTTTTATTTATATATAGTTGAGCCAAAGCTCAGATGCTTACCTTATTCAAATAGAATAAGGTAAGCATCTGAGTCCGATAGCTCTTACGTTGTGCGGTGTAGCGCGATAAATGGTCAAGCAAGTATTTTAGGTCCAGAACTCTTTTATTTATATATAGTTGAGCCAAAGCTCAGATTCTTACTTTATTCAAATAGAATACCTTCAAATGTCTGACTTGGTTGGTTTAATTCAAAAAGTAGTCTTCGTATAAAGGAAACAACTTGAACCCAATTCGGTGCAAATTTAGCCGATGTGTTAGTCTGACAAATGTGATAACGGTATGTAATAATGGTGAAGTCTGATAGCTCTTACGTTGTGCGGTGTAGCGCGATAAATGGTCAAACAAGTATTTTAGGTCCAGGACTCTTTTATTTATATATAGTTGAGCCAAAGCTCTTTTTTTTTTTTTTTTTTTTTTTTTTTTTTTTTTTTTTCTTTAACCGCTCAGAGTACTTTGGAGTTTGTTCATCGCAGATTCCATTTTGGGATTAATTTATAATCAACCTCATCATTGCGGTATGCGAAAGATGGGTAAGCACAAATAACAATGGGTGGGAAAAAAGGACAATGAAGAGCACAACTTATTGTGGTAACTTGGATTGTGGTGGTTGAAGGGCACAAATTGTTGTGGTAAGTTGGATTGTGGTAATTGTACAATTGTACTGTAGGTTAAGCAATTAAATCATCGCAAAGTTTATATTCAGTAATTTTGGTCTTGGCGCGATCAGAGCGGTTGAAAGGGATTATCCCTGTATTTTATTTATTATTTATTTTATTTTTATTTTTTTAAGATTAAATGTGTTCAACGTTTTTTCTCTACCGTATTTAAGAATACTGTTTTGTACCATAATTCTACATTTCTTTTTGACTACCCATAAAACCTTTCGTTGGAATTTGGTGTTGTACCAAATGTACTTATTTGCCTTGTCTAGTTTTTCTTTTTCCTTAATCAGTGTCGATTTGTAAGCGTTTATAATTTTAGCGCAAAGAGGGTTATTTATGTCTTGGTTATATAATACGAAGTTTCTATTTAAGCACGTTTGCGTTTCTTGCGCTTTGTTAATGAGGTTTTGCAACTCACGCAAAATAGCCTTTGCGTTCTCACAATCGTACAGCAAGTGCGCTATATTATCTACGTTCGCGCGGCAAAATTTACAATTACGAATTTGTATTTCGCCGTTAAAGTACGGGTGAAAGTTATGTTTTTTAAAGAAGTCTCCATATAAGAACGCGTTATGTGCGATTTTAAAGTTTATATCACGTTCTCGGTTATCAAATAACCTTTTGCTTGCGGATGAGCTAAAAGTAACGCGATTCCAATTAAAGGGACTAGTTTTCTGGATGTGAACGTTTTCTGGCGCGTTGTTAGACAGGAGGGCCATATAAATGGGTTTAATTTTGCTTGAGGCCAATTCAAAATCTTTTCTGATAAGGGTTTGGAATGTTGCCCTAATTATTTCGTGTGTTTTGTCTGGATATACCGTGTTCGGTGCTGAGTTACTATATAGTTTCGGATTCAGCATTTTCATCGTAGAGCCAAAGTTGTACCTGAACCATTCGTGCCACAATGAGGAGGTCTTTTCCAATTTCGAGATGAAATATATACGCGAGGTTTTTGCAGCCAGTAGTTTTAGTCTCAGATTAGGAAACAGCAGACCCCCCGCCCCTTGTGTAGCGAATAATTTATGTCTATTTATTTTTTCCAATTTACTAGGAAACCATAGGAATTTAAATAACTTATTTTGGGTATTTTTAATAAATTGTTTGGGTACCAGGATGTGTTTAGTAATTTGTAGTATCTGAGGCATGAGCAGTGCGTTTATTAATAGTACGCGGCCTTTCAGGGTTAAATTCCTTTCTTTATGTTTATTGATTAGAAAGTCTATGGCCTTGGTTGCCTTGGACAAGTTTTTTCCGACACATAATTCCGTTAAGCTAAAGTAGATTCCAAGTATTTGGACGGTGGGTTTAATTGTTTCGCTTGGGAATGTTTTTAAAATTATTTTTCGTGAACTGTCGTCGTTGGTAATAATTTGCGTTTTGTTCTTATTAATTTTTTGCCCTGATGCACTTTCGTATGCTTCCAATTCCTTTAGTACGTGTGGTATCGATTGCGGATCTCTAATATGGATTGTCATATCGTCAGCATATTGTTCTAGCTTGCCTTCGATATTATTCAATTTAAATCCGTAAATTTGATCATTGTCATTTATCTTTCGTGTGAGTGTTTCCATGCCGATTAAGAAGAGTAACATTGAACAAGGACACCCTTGCCTTATTCCTCTTCTAATGTGTATTTCTTCAGTATAGGCGCCATTAACCTCAATTTTACTTACCGTGTTTGTGTTTAGGATGCTGATCCACTTAATTATCGCCTCTGGCATACCCAATTTTGTCAAGGTTGCTCGTATGAATTGATGGTCGACCCTATCGAAGGCTTTTTCGAAGTCTATCGCCATAAGGGTAAGTTTCATATTCCTGGATTTGGCGGCTTCTATAACGGTGGTGATATTATACAGGCATTGGTCAATTGTCCGGCCCTTTATCGCACATTTTTGATTTGGGCTGATGATTTTATTTATGACTATTTCTAGTCGTTTGCTAATAATTTTGCTTAGTAATTTGTAGTCCGTGTTTAACAGGGATATAGGTCGCCAGTTCTTAATTTCCGTTTTTTCACCCTTTTTGTAAACAAGTTTGATCACTGCTGTTCGCTTGGATTTTGGCATAGTCCTTTGCAAGTATATATTATTATAAAGTTCTACGAGTTCGTGTTTTATAAAGGGCCACATTTCTTTGTATAATTTAGCCGTAATACCGTCATATCCGGGTGAGCTATCACTATTCATTTCCTGTAGCGCTGTTTGGGTTTCGAGTTCTGTGATGGGTGCAATTAACATTTTGTGTTCTATGTTATCTAATTCAATCGCACTTAGGTTGTTTAAATAGTCGTTTTGATTTCTAGTTATTGGATCTTTACCCCATAAGTTGTTGTAAAAGGAGAAAATTGTGTTCAGGGTGTTCTGCGCAGTTTCAGTTAATTCTCCGGTTTCAGTTTTTACGGTATAAAGCGTGTCTCCTTTTTTTTCATCTGTTTCCAATTTAAAAAAGCGTTTAATAAATGTTTCATCATTTTCCATTACTTTTATTTTTGATCGTATTATTGCGCCTCTATTTAACTTGTCCTCGTATTTTTCTATGTTATACCGCAACTCGTGTTCTCTAGAGCTAATTTTATTCGTTGACAAGTTTATTTGGTCCAGTTCTTTCACTGCACTGGCGTATCTTTCTTTTTCTCCCCGCCTTAGCTGTTGCGAGATGCTCTGAACAGCATTTCTTATCATGTTTTTACCTTGTTCCCACCATTCTAAGGGATTATTAACATGTCGTTTTCTAGTTTTCCACATTTCCCATATTATTCTGACATGTTCAATCACTCCCAAATGATTTAGTACCATATTATTTATTTTGTATGCGGAGGGACCCCACCTTTTATTAGTCTCAATATTTATCGTCATTATTGGGCAGTTGTTGTGGTCAGAGATGTAGTTATATCTATGTTCAAAAAACGTCATGAGAAGTAGTGCGCTCGGGTTCGCGTATATTCTATCTAGTCTTGACGCGAAAACCGGTGTTATGCGAGTAAACTCGATACGGTTTCCAAAGCGGTATCGAAAAGTATCCTTTAATTCGTGTTTTGTTTGTAGGCGTAGCCATGCTTTTTGATCTTTCTTTTTTCTGGTATTATATGGGGTCATGGTGTCCAGGGGGCTTAGGATCATGTTAAAATCTCCAGTTATAAAGAGTGGGTTTAACCTGTCATCCAGCGAAGTGGGTACGATTTTGGTTATTAGGCTTTCACGCATCATCATTTGATTGTACCCCGAACCAGACGGAAGGTAAACGTTAATTATATACATTTTTTGGTTTTTACGCTCTAAGGTAATGCTGTGTATGCGGTCTGCGGTTATTATTTGGTGCGATATCTTATGCGACGATAATAGATGTTTTTTAATGAGTATTGCCGTTCCTTGACGAAAATTAGTATCTGCGTTTAGATTATTCTTGGTGTTCCAGTATGCGGTAAACCCCTTATTGTCTACAGCTGTGTTAAGGAATGTCTCGTTTAGCCTGTGAGTCTCTTGGATACATAGTATATCAATATCATTAGAGCTAATATAATGTAGGATTTTCACTAACTTGTGTGAAAAACCATTCACATTTAGAGTACCGATCTTTAGCAGTTGGCTAACGCTCTGTATTTCTTCCATTGTTCATTTTAAAGAGGGGTTTTGAACATTTGGGTACCGGGGTACTAGATGGGTGATAGAGGGGATCTTCACTATGTTGTCCTTCGGTTTTCTTCAGATTCTTTTCGAGGTCTCTTGTTTGGGGTTCTGGTTGTTATCTCGCAGGGTTTTGGCCAATTATGTCGGACTGTGTCTGGTGGGTCTGAGAGGAGGAGACAGGCTTCGTCCATATAATGGTTCGTACTAGTTGATTCAATTGTTATACGTGTTCCATTGTTGGGAGCTGGTTTGGGTGTTGACTGACCGGTGCATATGATTCCTTCTGTAGTCGGTGTGGTTTCCCTTATCCTGTAAGATTGTTTGGCATGCGAGGGGCTAGGTTCGGGCGTTTTGTTTCTGATTTGGTTATTGGCTACTTCCTTGTCGAATTTGATCTGTTGGCGGGGTTGTTGTGGGGATCTAGGTGCTCGCTGTTTTTTGGGGGTTTCAAATCGGTTGAGGTCCGGTTCTAGTTCCAATTCTGGGGCGGAAGTCATACAAAGCATGTCTTCTTCCTGGGACGTATCAAAAAGTTGTAATATGTTGTAGTGGTTTTCCACCGGAAGTGACCAATTTACCTCGCCTACTTTGCTTTGTCGTGGGATGCCTTTTACAGTTGACCAGTTCAAATGCTCATTTTTTGGGTTGCTGGGTGTCGAAATTTGACTTTTGGGTGTGAGGCCAGATGTTTGGGGTGATGTCGTATCATGTGGAAATTGATGTAATAGCTCCTTTGTTGTTTTTGAGGCTGTTGTAAATACCGCTCGTTTCCGTGGTGCAATTGAGCGACAGTTCCTTGTAGGGTGTCCGCTACAATTGCAGTTAGTGCAGTATCCCTTTCTGGGGCATTTGTTTTGTAGGTGCCCGCGATGTTTGCAGTAGTTACATAACGGGGAGTTCTCTTCGCCAGGTCTAGTCACCGTTATCCATCTGCCTCCGATTTTGATAACAGGCGGGATGTTTCTCTTGATGATGGTGCTCATTCGCAAATTAATCCACCCGTTCTTGATGGAAGGGAAGTTGCGATGGTGGCCATATTGGAAAGATTTAATTTCTCCCCATTTGCAGTTGTTGACTATCTCCTTAATTTTTGTTATAGGGATGTCGCACGGTATCGGGTGAAGCGTGATTGATTCCAGTTCCGATCTTGGTAATTCTGCTCTAATTCTCATTGTTGATCCGTTTTCTGAAGTGAAGCTTATATTGTTTTCGTCGAAATATTTGATGATTGCAGGGATGGATGGAATTTGAGAACCTAACGCTTCTTCTTTTAAGGTGAGGAGAAAAGTACACTCCTTGAAGCTCTCCATGATGACTCCTTCGACGGAGTCGGCGATATGTGACAGGGGAGCGCCCTCAGCGAACAGCTCCATAAACACTGAAACGCTCATGTGTTCAACAGTTTCGGTGAGTTGCACCATAACGTTTCGTTTCAGCTCGATCTCGAATTCAGGTGTTGTGGTTGCCATTGAAGTCTCAGCAGTAGGTGTACAGGGTTTAAAAAAGGTATTATTATTGGGCGGATTGCGTGTGCGCGGCGGTTTACCGGAGACTCACAGGCTATTTAATGCGCTCTGATCGCGATTTTAGACTAAGGGGCGAAAGTTACATATACTAACACAGAAAGTTAGGGTAAGACTATAACAATGGCAAATATTTTAGTATTTACAATAGAATGGCTAACCCAGTTACTATAGTGATCACAGTCACCTGAGGTTCCAACTTTAAGTTAGAACGTGAAGGATTGCAGTTGTTCAACCGTAGATCAACGCTTTGTTGCGGGTCGGTGGTGTGAGCAGTACGTTGCAGCAGGTCAGGGTTACAGGTGGTTCAGTAGGACAGAGTGGTGCAGAGCAGGTGGTCCAGATGATCAAAGTGGTGTAGAGCAGGTAGTCCAGCGGGTTGTGGTGGTGCAGAGCAGGTGGTGCAGGGCAGTTAGTGCAGAGCAGGTGGTGCAGAGCAGGTGATCCAGAGCAGGTAGTAGAATCCAGGCGTTGTTGTCGGTAGAGTGCAGGTTTCGATGATCAGTAGTTGTCTGACTTGGTTGGTTTAATTCAAAAAGTAGTCTTCGTATAAAGGAAACACCTTGAACCCAATTCGGTGCAAATTTAGCTGATGTGTTAATCTGACAAATGTGATAACGGTATGTAATAATGGTAAAGTCCGATAGCTCTTACGTTGTGCGGTGTAGCGCGATAAATGGTCAAACAAGTATTTTAGGTCCAGAACTCTTTTATTTATATATAGTTGAGCCAAAGCTCAGATGCTTACCTTATTCAAATAGAATGCCTTAAAATGTCTGAGTTGGGTGCTTCAATTCAAAAAGTGGTCTTTGTATAAAAAAAACACCTTGAACCCAATTCTGTGCAAATGTAGCCGATGTGTTAATCTTACAAATGTGATAACGGTATGTAATAATGGTAAAGTCCGATAGCTCTTACGTTGCGCGGTGTAGCGCGATAAATGGTCAAACAAGTATTTTAGGTCCAGAACACTTTTATTTATATATAGTTGAGCCAAAGCTCAGATGCTTACCTTATTCAAATAGAATACCTTCAAATGTCTGACTTAGGTCCTTTTCTTAAAAAAGTAGTCTTCGTATAAAGAAAACACCCTGAACCCAATTCGGTGCAAATGTAGCCGATGTGTTAGTCTGACAAATGTGATAACGGTATGTAATAATGGTAAAGTCCGATAGCTCTTACGTTGTGCGGTGTAGCGCGATAAATGGTCAAACAAGTATTTTAGGTCCAGAACTCTTTTATTTATATATAGTTGAGCCAAAGCTCAGATGCTTACCTTATTCAAATAGAATGCCTTAAAATGTCTGAGTTGGGTGCTTCAATTCGAAAACTAGTCTCCGTATAAAGAAAACACGTTGAACCCAATTCGGTGCAAATGTAGCCGATGTGTTAGTCTGACAAATGTGATAACGGTATGTAATAATGGTGAAGTCTGATAGCTCTTACGTTGTGCGGTGTAGCGCGATAAATGGTCAAACAACTATTTTAGGTCCAGAACTCTTTTATTTATATATAGTTGAGCCAAAGCTCAGATGCTTACCTTATTCAAATAGAATGCCTTAAAATGTCTGAGTTGGGTGCTTCAATTCGAAAACTAGTCTCCGTATAAAGAAAACACGTTGAACCCAATTCGGTGCAAATGTAGCCGATGTGTTAGTCTGACAAATGTGATAACGGTATGTAATAATGGTGAAGTCTGATAGCTCTTACGTTGTGCGGTGTAGCGCGATAAATGGTCAAACAACTATTTTAGGTCCAGAACTCTTTTATTTATATATAGTTGAGCCAAAGCTCAGATGCTTACCTTATTCAAATAGAATACCTTAAAATATCTGACTTAGGTCCTTTAGTTCGAAAAGTAGTCTCCGTATAAAGAAAACACTTTGAACCCAATTCGGTGCAAATGTAGCCGATGTGTTAGTCTGACAAATGTGATAACGGTATGTAATAATGGTGAAGTCCGATAGCTCTTACGTTGTGCGGTGTAGCGCGATAAATGGTCAAACAAGTATTTTAGGTCCAGAACACTTTTATTTATATATAGTTGAGCCAAAGCTCAGATGCTTACGTTGTGCGGTGTAGCGCGATAAATGGTCAAACAAGTATTTTAGGTCCAGAACTCTTTTATTTATATATAGTTGAGCCAAAGCTCAGATCCTTACCTTATTCAAATAGAATGCCTTAAAATGTCTGAGTTGGGTGCTTCAATTCGAAAAGTAGTCTCCGTATAAAGGAAACACCTTGAACCCAATTCTGTGCAAATGTAGCCGATGTGTTAATCTTAAAAATGTGATAACGGTATGTAATAATAGTAAAGTCCGATAGCTCTTACGTTGTGCGGTGTAGCGCGATAAATGGTCAAACAAGTATTTTAGGTCCAGAACACTTTTATTTATATATAGTTGAGCCAAAGCTCAGATGCTTACGTTGTGCGGTGTAGCGCGATAAATGGTCAAACAAGTATTTTAGGTCCAGAACTCTTTTATTTATATATAGTTGAGCCAAAGCTCAGATGCTTACCTTATTCAAATAGAATGCCTTAAAATGTCTGAGTTGGGTGCTTCAATTCGAAAACTAGTCTCCGTATAAAGAAAACACTTTGAACCCAATTCGGTGCAAATGTAGCCGATGTGTTAGTCTGACAAATGTGATAACGGTATGTAATAATGGTGAAGTCCGATAGCTCTTACGTTGTGCGGTGTAGCGCGATAAATGGTCAAACAAGTATTTTAGGTCCAGAACTCTTTTATTTATATATAGTTGAGCCAAAGCTCAGATGCTTACCTTATTCAAATAGAATGCCTTAAAATGTCTGAGTTGGGTGCTTCAATTCGAAAAGTAGTCTCCGTATAAAGAAAACACTTTGAACCCAATTCGGTGCAAATGTAGCCGATCTGGTGTAGCGCGATAAATGGTCAAACAAGTATTTTAGGTCCAGAACTCTTTTATTTATATATAGTTGAGCCAAAGCTCAGATGCTTACCTTATTCAAATAGAATGCCTTAAAATGTCTGAGTTGGGTGCTTCAATTCGAAAACTAGTCTCCGTATAAAGAAAACACTTTGAACCCAATTCGGTGCAAATGTAGCCGATGTGTTAGTCTGACAAATGTGATAACGGTATGTAATAATGGTGAAGTCCGATAGCTCTTACGTTGTGCGGTGTAGCGCGATAAATGGTCAAACAAGTATTTTAGGTCCAGAACTCTTTTATTTATATATAGTTGAGCCAAAGCTCAGTTTTTTTTTTTTTTTTTTTTTTTTTTTTTTGTACTTTTTTTAGCTGCTCAGAAGTGATTGTAAGAATATGTTTGTGGCAACTCAACGTCCTCATCATTGCAGCGGGCGAAACACTATACACATACACATTACGGTGCAAAAGCCAATTGATGCATTTATACGCAACGCAATACAAACAAGTGATGCACTACACTAAAAAGAAAGTGATACAATTATATTTCGCTACACTTGGAACAGTTTGACCTTCATTAAAGTAAATTGGGGTAGGATTCACGGATATTAAAGATTTGGAGAGATTTTTCTTTTCCATTTACTGCGACGCTTTTTTGTATATTTACACGAGTTTTTGTTTTGACGACCCATAAAATTTTACGTTGGAATTCTGCGTTATGCCAGCAAAGTTTATTGGCTATATCTAATCTTAACTTTTGGTTGATCATCTCGGTTTTGAATATGTTCATTACTTTTGCCCCAAAGAAGTTGTTCGCATTAATACCATTATTTAACATGACGAGTTCCTTGGTGATTTTTAGAGGTTCTATTAAGATCGCGTTTAATAGATGTTGGATTTTATTTAATATACTTTTTGCGTTTTGGCAATCATATAGTACGTGCTCTATGTTGTCCGTAGGTAGATGACAGAATTTACAGATTCTGATTTGGATTTGCCCATTAAAATGTGGTTCAAAATTATTTTTCCGGAAGAAATCCCCAAAAAGAAATGCGTTATGGGCTATTTTATAAGCGACGTCTCGTTCTTTATTGTTGAAATGAGGTTTTATCTGTTTTTTCTGATACGTTATGTTTTCCCAGTCATGCGGGCTATCGATGACACTTTTGTTTTGGAAAAATTGATCCGTAAGAACCGCATAGATCGGTTTTATTTTACTGGAAGTTAACGCAACGTCGTTTTTATTTAAGAGAAGGAAAGTAGATCTAATGCTCCTATGCGTCGGATCTGGAAATAATGTACTCGGTACAAGGTTAGTATAAATTTCGGGGTTGAGGATCTTTATCGTAGATCCAAGGTTATAACGAAACCATTCATGCCAGATCTCGGAAGTTTGGGTTAATTGTGAGATTGCGTATATTCTTGAAGCTTTCGCTGATTCTATTTTGGCTTGGATGTTTGGGAATGAGAGACCACCTTTTTTATGGGGTGCATACAGCACCATTCGTTAAATCTTTTCGATCTTTCCAGGGTACCAGAGAAATGAAAAAAGGGCGTTTTGGATTTTGTTTGTAAAGTGTTTCGGAATTACGACATGTTTACTGATTTGTAAGATTTGCGGCATTAGCAACGAGTGGACTAAGGTGGTGCGGCCTTTCAGGGTAAGTTTTCGTATTCTATGTTTATTTGCTAGGAAGGTGATAGCCGCTTGCGCTTTATCTAAATTTCGTTGCGTACAATTTTCTGTTAGACTAAAATATATTCCCAGGACTTTTATCATATTTTTGATTGTATCATTTGTAGCGTATTTGGGCGCCGTACTCACGTTCGTCATTATCTGGGTTTTGTTCTTATTTATTTTTTGGCCAGATGTTCTTTCGTATGCATCTAGTTCCTTAAAAACATGAGGTATAGATTTCGCATCTCCTAATATTATTGTTAAATCATCTGCGTATTGTTCTATTTTGCATACGGTCTGATTTATTCTAAAGCCTCTAATATTAGTATTCGCGGCTATTTTCCTTGTCAGCATTTCCGCCCCTAAGAGAAACAATATCATAGAGCAGGGGCACCCCTGTCTTATTCCTCTGCGCATATAGATTGCCTTCGTAAATGCGCCATTTACCTCAACTTTACTGTGGATATTGTTGTACAAAATTTTTATCCACCTAATAAAGCCTTTTGGAAGGTCTAGTTTTTCTAGTACTTTATAGATAAATTCGTGACTGACTCTGTCAAACGCCTTTTCAAAGTCTACAGCCATGATCGTTATATCTTTTTTGAAATGCTTGGCAGCGTTAATTGCGCCAGAAATATTATATAAACAGTGGTCGATTGTACGCCCTTTGATTGCGCATTTTTGTGAGGGACTGATCAAGTGTTCAATAATTTGGTCTAGGCGTCTGCTTATGATTTTGCTTAGAATCTTGTAGTCCGTATTGAGCAATGAGATCGGTCGCCAGTTTTTAAGGTCCGTTTTTGGGCCCTTTTTATGCATAAGTTTAATAATTGCTGTCCGCATTGTATTAGGCATTATCTGCTGTAGGTATATATTATTGTATAGCTCCACTAATTCCAATTTTATGAATGGCCACATCGATTTATAAAATTTTGTGGTAAAGCCATCACTACCGGGTGAACTATCCCCCTTCATATCTTGAATGGCTAGTTTTATTTCGGCTTCGTTAATCGGGGCGATAAGGGCTTTTTTTAATTTTGGGTTAAGCGAGGGTGGCAATACGTCGCTCAAGTAGGCGTTCTGGTTTTTGGTTTTTGATTTATTTCCCCATAGGTTATTATAAAAATCAAATATTCCCTGCATAGTTTCTTTTGGATGGTCCGTTAATGTCCCGTTTTCTTTTTTAATTGCGTATATGGATTCACGTTTTTGAGCGTCTGCTTCGAGTCTAAAGAATTGTCTGGTAGGTTTTTCATCATTTTCAATTGTTTTTACTTTGGATCTTATAATTGCACCTTGACATATTTTATCCTCATATCGCTCAATGTTATGTTGCAGTTCATATTGTCTGTTAGGTGCCTCGTTAGCGGTACTAGTTTCGGGGCGCATTAATTCAGCTACGGCTTTGGTGTATCTTTCTTTTTCCCCTTGGTTTACTTGTTGGGATAAGTTTTGTACCGTTGATCTTAATAATTGTTTACCTTGCTCCCACCAATCTAGGTAGTTATAAACCATTCGCTTTTTCGCTTTCCAGATGTCCCATACAATTCTAAGATATTCAATCACATCAGGATGTTCTAAGATCCGGTTGTTCAGTTTGTAGGTCGAACTGCCCCATCTTTTATTCGTTTCTACTTTTATGGTGAGTATCGGACAGTTATTGTGGTCTGTTATGTAATTTCGTTTATGCTCTATTTTTATAAGCAATGCTAAACTCGCCGGGTTTAAGTAGATTCGGTCTATTCTTGAAGCTGAATTGCGGGTGATTCGCGTATATTCAAGACGGTAACCGCGGAAAACCCGAAAAGCATCTTTTAGGAGACTGTGCCGCTGAAAGTTTGCCCATGCATTTCTATCAATTTTTTTTCTTTTGTCGAAATAGTTTTTGTGGTCTAAGGGGGTTAGCACCATATTAAAGTCTCCTGCGATTATAACTGGCGATACATGTTCTACAGGCATTACGGTATTCATTTTGTTTATAAGCGAAGCACGTTTTTTCATACAGTCGTACGTTGCGCCAGCAGGTAAGTAGACGTTGAATATTATAAGAGTTTCGTGTTTGCGCTTTAAAGTAATGCTCTGAATGCGATTCTCGCTAATGATTTTATGCGTGATGTAGTGCGACGACATTAAGAATTTTTTTACTAATATTACTGTGCCGCTTCTGAAGTTAACATCGGGGTCTAAAGCGTCTTTGGTATTCATATAAATTTCGAGCCCTCGTTTTTCTCTTAATTCATTAGCTTGGTCATTGCTAAGCCTATGAGCCTCCTGGATACATAGAATATCTATATCGTTTTCAATAATGAAGTTATAAGTTTGCATTATCTTTTTTCCTAAACCATTTACGTTGAGTGTTGCAATTTTGATAAGTTTCCCGTATTCGATTTTATCCTCCATGATTTTTTCTTGCAGAGGGTGTACTTTGGTAATTTAGTACTAGGTGAAAGTATGTCGCTACTTGATTATTTCTTTTTCTTCTTGGCGTGGTCGCTTTGGTGTTCTCGGTATGGCATGAGTATAAGTGGGCCTTTCTTTTCTGATTGGTGGAAGTGGTTCCATCGGTGTGATCTCTTCCGTTGTTCCATCCGGTTCTTGTGTGGGCAGTTTCGGATATTGCGAGATATACGCTTTGTTCGCCCAGTTCTCCTCGCCAAACAGCGCTCTCGGGGGTTGGGAAGCGGGACGTTGTTGTCGCGAAGACGGGGATCTTTCGTTCGCTGATTGTTCTATGCCATTTGCTCTCTTTGAGGTTTCCTCGGGTGTTGCATTCCTTTCTTTTTTGGTTTTAGGTGATGGTTGTTTTTTGGGAGAAGGCGTGTCCAATTGTCTTTCCAATGGTAAGTCCGGAGCCGATGTCATTAATACTTCCTCTTCCTCTTGCGAGGTTTCGAACAGTTGCAATATGTGGAAGTGGTTTTCAGTTGGAATTGTCCAATTTCCTTTTTCCTTGGTTCCTGAGTGGCGTCCTTCGACTCGAGTCCATTCTTCATTTCGGGTGTTGGCAGCTGGTGTAGAAGTTTGGCTTATTGGCAAGTGGCTTCTCTTGGTTGTTTCTTTCCTGGCGGGTGACTGAAAGGCGATGTTTTGGGTAGAGCCTTTATTTGTTTGAAACACTGCCCTTTTCCTCGGTGCAACCATACGGCAGTTGCGTGTTGTATGGCCACTGCACTTGCAGACTGCACAGAAGCCCTTTTTAGGGCATTTATTTTGAAGGTGCCCTCTGTGTTTGCAGTAGTTGCACAGAGGCGTGTTCTCCTCGCCCGGACGGGTTACCGTAACCCATCTACCCCCAATTTTGATGACTGGAGGGATATTTTGCTTATTAATTTTTCCCATTCTTAGATTAACCCAGCCATTTTTGATTGAAGGGAAATTTCGGTGGTGGCCATATTGGTGTGATTTAATTTCACCCCAATTATGTCTGGTCGCCAGTTCATGGATCTTTTTGATCGGGACATCACACGGGATCGGGTGGAGGGTGATGGTTTCTAGTTCAGCCCTCGGAAGTTCAGCGCGGATCCTCATAATCGAGCCATTTTCAGAAGTAAAGCTGATGTTGTTTTCTTCGAAGTATCCAATTACGTCCGAAATAAGGGGAATTGTAGTGCCAAGTGCCTCTTGTTTTAGTGTGAGAAGGAAAGTGCATTCTTTGAAGTTTTCCATAATTACACCTTCTACGGACTCTGCAATATGGAATAGTGGAGCTCCTTCGGCAAAGAGTTCCATAAAAACTGAGACGCTCATTTGCTCGACCGTGCCAGTAAGTTGTACCATAATGGTTCTGTCAAGTTCTACATCTATTTCCGGGGTTTGTTGGTTTGTCATTTTTTTCCTTTGGCCGTTAATTATTATAACTTATTTTTAAAGAAAGATTTATATAGCGGAATAACCTATAGGGCTCACAGGCTAAGATTTTATCCCAAGTGCGCGTGTATGTACCGAAATACGAATTAGATTTTTAAGTATTCAAGTTTAACACGGTTAGATACTGTAAATTTATATAGCAAGAATACAACACAGGTTTACCGGGGATGGTGATGAATCACCAGATGCAGTAGAAGTTCAGAGGAGGTTTCGAGCAAATTGCAGTCCTCGCAGAGTCGTACAGTTTTTAGAGTTGGTGAGAGTAGTTCGTCGATGGTCTTCTGATATTGGCGTGATAACGGTTTAACCAAGTCTTTGTCGGAGCAGTAAATATATCCGACCGCGACGATATGCCCCAACAGGGGTAGGGTCGTCCGGTAGTGTGAGGTTGTAGAGGATTCCGGTGTTGTAGAGTTGGTGGAGCTTTAGTTGTTGTAAAGTGGCAGTTGTAGAGTTGTAGGTAGTCGGTGGGATGTGGAGAGACTTCTGGCGATGCAGCAATCAGGAATCAGCAGCAATACGTCGTTTCTATTTGGTAAGAGAATCTGAGAGTAGCCCAAATTCTTACCTTATTCAAATAGAATGCCTTAAAATGTCTGAGTTGGGTGCTTCAATTCAAAAAGTGGTCTTTGTATAAAAAAAACACCTTGAACCCAATTCTGTGCAAATGTAGCCGATGTGTTAATCTTACAAATGTGATAACGGTATGTAATAATGGTGAAGTCCGATAGCTCTTACGTTGCGCGGTGTAGCGCGATAAATGGTCAAACAAGTATTTTGGGTCCAGAAAACTTTTATTTATATATAGTTGAGCCAAAGCTCAGATGCTTACCTTATTCAAATAGAATACCTTCAAATGTCTGACTTAGGTCCTTTTCTTAAAAAAGTAGTCTTCGTATAAAGAAAACACCCTGAACCCAATTCGGTGCAAATGTAGCCGATGTGTTAGTCTGACAAATGTGATAACGGTATGTAATAATGGTAAAGTCCGATAGCTCTTACGTTGCGGGGTCGATGTGTTAGTCTGACAAATGTGATAACGGTATGTAATAATAGTAAAGTCCGATAGCTCTTACGTTGCGCGATAAATGGTCAAACAAGTATTTTAGGTCCAGAACTCTTTTATTTATATATAGTTGAGCCAAAGCTCAGATTCTTACCTTATTTAAATAGAATACCTTAAAATATCTGACTTAGGTCCTTTAATTCGAAAAGTAGTCTCCGTATAAAGAAAACACGTTGAACCCAATTCGGTGCAAATGTAGCCGATGTGTTAGTCTGACAAATGTGATAACGGTATGTAATAATGGTGAAGTCTGATAGCTCTTACATTGTGCGGTGTAGCGCGATAAATGGTCAAACAAGTATTTTAGGTCCCGAACTCTTTTATTTTTATATAGTTGAGCCAAAGCTCAGATGCTTACCTTATTCAAATAGAATGCCTTAAAATGTCTGAGTTGGGTGCTTCAATTCGAAAAGTAGTCTCCGTATAAAGAAAACACTTTGAACCCAATTCGGTGCAAATGTAGCCGATGTGTTAGTCTGACAAATGTGATAACGGTATGTAATAATGGTGAAGTCCGATAGCTCTTACGTTGTGCGATGTAGCGCGATAAATGGTCAAACAATTATTTTAGGTCCAGAACTCTTTTATTTATATATAGTTGAGCCTAAGCTCAGATGCTTACCTTATTCAAATAGAATGCCTTAAAATGTCTGAGTTGGGTCCTTTAATTTGAAAAGTAGTCTTCGTATAAAGAAAACACCCTGAACCCAATTCGGTGCAAATGTAGCCGATGTGTTAGTCTGACAAATGTGATAACGGTATGTAGTAATGGTAAAGTCCGATAGCTCTTACGTTGCGGGGTCGATGTGTTAGTCTGACAAATGTGATAACGGTATGTAATAATAGTAAAGTCCGATAGCTCTTACGTTGCCCGATAAATGGTCAAACAAGTATTTTAGGTCCAGAACTCTTTTATTTATATATAGTTGAGCCAAAGCTCAGATGCTTACCTTATTCAAATAGAATGCCTTAAAATCTCTGAGTTGGGTGCTTTAATTCGAAAAGTAGTCTCCGTATAAAGAAAACACTATGAACCCAATTCGGTGCAAATGTAGCCGATGTGTTAGTCTGACAAATGTGATAACGGTATGTAATAATGGTGAAGTCCGATAGCTCTTACGTTGTGCGGTGTAGCGCGATAAATGGTCAAACAAGTATTTTAGGTCCAGAACTCTTTTATTTATATATAGTTGAGCCAAAGCTCAGATGCTTACCTTATTCAAATAGAATACCTTAAAATATCTGACTTAGGTCCTTTAATTCGAAAAGTAGTCTCCGTATAAAGAAAACACGTTGAACCCAATTCGGTGCAAATGTAGCCGATGTGTTAGTCTGACAAATGTGATAACGGTATGTAATAATGGTGAAGTCTGATAGCTCTTACGTTGTGCGGTGTAGCGCGATAAATGGTCAAACAAGTATTTTAGGTCCAGAACTCTTTTATTTATATATAGTTGAGCCACAGCTCAGATGCTTACCTTATTCAAATAGAATGCCTTAAAATGTCTGACTTAGGTCCTTTAATTCGAAAAGTAGTCTCCGTATAAAGAAAACACTTTGAACCCAATTCGGTGCAAATGTAGCCGATGTGTTAGTCTGACAAATGTGATAACGGTATGTGATAATGGTGAAGTCCGATAGCTCTTACGTTGTGCGGTGTAGCGTGATAAATGGTCAAACAATTATTTTAGGTCCAGAACTCTTTTATTTATATATAGTTGAGCCAAAGCACAGATTCTTACCTTATTCAAATAGAATACCTTCAAATGTCTGACTTGGTTGGTTTAATTCAAAAAGTAGTCTTCGTATAAAGGAAACACCTTGAACCCAATTCGGTGCAAATTTAGCCGATGTGTTCGTCTGACAAATGTGATAACGGTATGTAATAATGGTGAAGTCTGATAGCTCTTACGTTGTGCGGTGTAGCGCGATAAATGGTCAAACAAGTATTTTAGGTCCAGGACTCTTTTATTTATATATAGTTGAGCCAAAGCTCAGATGCTTACCTTATTCAAATAGAATGCCTTAAAATGCCTGAGTCGGGTGCTTCAATTCAAAAAGTAGTCTCCGTATAAAGAAAACACTTTGAACCCAATTCGGTGCAAATGTAGCCGATGTGTTAGTCTGACAAATGTGATAACGGTATGTAATAATGGTGAAGTCTGATAGCTCTTACGTTGTGCGGTGTAGCGCGATAAATGGTCAAACAAGTATTTTAGGTCCCGAACTCTTTTATTTATATATAGTTGAGCCAAAGCTCAGATGCTTACCTTATTCAAATAGAATGCCTTAAAATCTCTGAGTTGGGTGCTTCAATTCGAAAAGTAGTCTCCGTATAAAGAAAACACTCTGAACCCAATTCGGTGCAAATGTAGCCGATGTGTTAGTCTGACAAATGTGATAACGGTATGTAATAATGGTGAAGTCCGATAGCTCTTACGTTGTGCGGTGTAGCGCGATAAATGGTCAAACAAGTATTTTAGGTCCAGAACTCTTTTATTTATATATAGTTGAGCCAAAGCTCAGATGCTTACCTTATTCAAATAGAATGCCTTAAAATGTCTGAGTTGGGTGCTTTAATTCGAAAAGTAGTCTCCGTATAAAGAAAACACTTTGAACCCAATTCGGTGCAAATGTAGCCGATCTGGTGTAGCGCGATAAATGGTCAAACAAGTATTTTAGGTCCAGAACTCTTTTATTTATATATAGTTGAGCCAAAGCTCAGATGCTTACCTTATTCAAATAGAATGCCTTAAAATGTCTGAGATGGGTGCTTCAATTCGAAAACTAGTCTCCGTATAAAGAAAACACTTTGAACCCAATTCGGTGCAAATGTAGCCGATGTGTTAGTCTGACAAATGTGATAACGGTATGTAATAATGGTGAAGTCCGATAGCTCTTACGTTGTGCGGTGTAGCGCGATAAATGGTCAAACAAGTATTTTAGGTCCAGAACTCTTTTATTTATATATAGTTGAGCCAAAGCTCAGATGCTTACCTTATTCAAATAGAATGCCTTAAAATGTCTGAGTTGGGTGCTTCAATTCAAAAAGTGGTCTTTGTATAAAAAAAACACCTTGAACCCAATTCTGTGCAAATGTAGCCGATGTGTTAATCTTACAAATGTGATAACGGTATGTAATAATGGTAAAGTCCGATAGCTCTTACGTTGCGCGGTGTAGCGCGATAAATGGTCAAACAAGTATTTTAGGTCCAGAAAACTTTTATTTATATATAGTTGAGCCAAAGCTCAGATGCTTACCTTATTCAAATAGAATACCTTCAAATGTCTGAGTTAGGTCCTTTTCTTAAAAAAGTAGTCTTCGTATAAAGAAAACACCCTGAACCCAATTCGGTGCAAATGTAGCCGATGTGTTAGTCTGACAAATGTGATAACGGTATGTAATAATGGTAAAGTCCGATAGCTCTTACGTTGCGGGGTCGATGTGTTAGTCTGACAAATGTGATAACGGTATGTAATAATAGTAAAGTCCGATAGCTCTTACGTTGCGCGATAAATGGTCAAACAAGTATTTTAGGTCCAGAACTCTTTTATTTATATATAGTTGAGCCAAAGCTCAGATTCTTACCTTATTCAAATAGAATACCTTAAAATATCTGACTTAGGTCCTTTAATTCGAAAAGTAGTCTCCGTATAAAGAAAACACGTTGAACCCAATTCGGTGCAAATGTAGCCGATGTGTTAGTCTGACAAATGTGATAACGGTATGTAATAATGGTGAAGTCTGATAGCTCTTACGTTGTGCGGTGTAGCGCGATAAATGGTCAAACAAGTATTTTAGGTCCCGAACTCTTTTATTTTTATATAGTTGAGCCAAAGTTCAGATGCTTACCTTATTCAAATAGAATGCCTTAAAATGTCTGAGTTGGGTGCTTTAATTCGAAAAGTAGTCTCCGTATAAAGAAAACACTTTGAACCCAATTCGGTGCAAATGTAGCCGATGTGTTAGTCTGACAAATGTGATAACGGTATGTAATAATGGTGAAGTCCGATAGCTCTTACGTTGTGCGGTGTAGCGCGATAAATGGTCAAACAAGGATTTTAGGTCCAGAACTCTTTTATTTATATATAGTTGAGCCAAAGCTCAGATGCTTACCTTATTCAAATAGAATGCCTTAAAATGTCTGAGTTGGGTGCTTTAATTTGAAAAGTAGTCTCCGTATAAAGAAAACACTTTGAACCCAATTCGGTGCAAATGTAGCCGATGTGGTGTAGCGCGATAAATGGTCAAACAAGTATTTTAGGTCCAGAACACTTTTATTTATATATAGTTGAGCCAAAGCTCAGATGCTTACCTTATTCAAATAGAATGCCTTAAAATGTCTGAGTTGGGTGCTTCAATTCAAAAAGTGGTCTTTGTATAAAAAAAAACACATTGAAACCAATTCTGTGCAAATGTTGCTGATGTGTTAATCTGACAAATGTGATAACGGTATGTAATAATGGTAAAGTCCGATAGCTCTTACGTTGTGCGGTGTAGCGCGATAAATGGTCAAACAAGTATTTTAGGTCCAGAACTCTTTTATTTATATATAGTTGAGCCAAAGCTCAGATGCTTACCTTATTCAAATAGAATGCCTTAAAATGTCTGAGTTGGGTGCTTCAATTCGAAAAGTAGTCTCCGTATAAAGAAAACACTTTGAACCCAATTCGGTGCAAATGTAGCCGATGTGGTGTAGCGCGATAAATGGTCAAACAAGTATTTTAGGTCCAGAACTCTTATTTATATATAGTTGAGCCAAAGCTCAGATGCTTACCTTATTCAAATAGAATGCCTTAAAATGTCTGAGTTGGGTGCTTCAATTCGAAAACTAGTCTCCGTATAAAGAAAACACTTTGAACCCAATTCGGTGCAAATGTAGCCGATGTGTTAGTCTGACAAATGTGATAACGGTATGTAATAATGGTGAAGTCCGATAGCTCTTACGTTGTGCGGTGTAGCGCGATAAATGGTCAAACAAGTATTTTAGGTCCAGAACTCTTTTATTTATATATAGTTGAGCCAAAGCTCAGATGCTTACCTTATTCAAATAGAATGCCTTAAAATGTCTGAGTTGGGTGCTTCAATTCAAAAAGTGGTCTTTGTATAAAAAAAACACCTTGAACCCAATTCTGTGCAAATGTAGCCGATGTGTTAATCTTAAAAATGTGATAACGGTATGTAATAATAGTAAAGTCCGATAGCTCTTACGTTGTGCGGTGTAGCGCGATAAATGGTCAAACAAGTATTTTAGGTCCAGAACTCTTTTATTTATATATAGTTGAGCCAAAGCTCAGATGCTTACCTTATTCAAATAGAATGCCTTAAAATGTCTGAGTTGGGTGCTTTAATTTGAAAAGTAGTCTCCGTATAAAGAAAACACTTTGAACCCAATTCGGTGCAAATGTAGCCGATGTGGTGTAGCGCGATAAATGGTCAAACAAGTATTTTAGGTCCAGAACACTTTTATTTATATATAGTTGAGCCAAAGCTCAGATGCTTACCTTATTCAAATAGAATGCCTTAAAATGTCTGAGTTGGGTGCTTCAATTCAAAAAGTGGTCTTTGTATAAAATAAAACACATTGAAACCAATTCTGTGCAAATGTAGCTGATGTGTTAATCTGACAAATGTGATAACGGTATGTAATAATGGTAAAGTCCGATAGCTCTTACGTTGTGCGGTGTAGCGCGATGAATGGTCAAACAAGTATTTTAGGTCCAGAACTCTTTTATTTATATATAGTTGAGCCAAAGCTCAGATTTTTTTTTTTTTTTTTTTTTTTTTTTTTTTTTTTCTTATTGTAACCGCTCAGAGTACTTTGGAGTTTGTTCATCGCAGATTCCATTTTGGGATTAATTTATAATCAACCTCATCATTGCGGTATGCGAAAGATGGGTAAGCACAAACAACAATGGGTGGGAAAAAGGACAATGAAGAGCACAACTTGTTGTGGTAACTTGGATTGTGGTGGTTGAAGGGCACAAATTGTTGTGGTAAGTTGGATTGTGGTAATTGTACAATTGTACTGTAGGTTATGCAATTAAATCATCGCAAAGTTTATATTCAGTAATTTTGGTCTTGGCGCGATCAGAGCGGTTGAAAGGGATTATCCCTGTATTTTATTTATTACTTATTTTATTTTTATTTTTTTAAGATTAAATGTGTTCAACGTTTTTTCTCTACCGTATTTAAGAATACTGTTTTGTACCATAATTCTACATTTCTTTTTGACTACCCATAAAACCTTTCGTTGGAATTTGGTGTTGTACCAAATGTACTTATTTGCCTTGTCTAGTTTTTCTTTTTCCTTAATCAGTGTCGATTTGTAAGCGTTTATTATTTTAGCGCAAAGAGGGTTATTTATGTCTTGGTTATATAATACGAAGTTTCTATTTAAGCACGTTTGCGTTTCTTGCGCTTTGTTAATGAGGTTTTGCAACTCACGCAAAATAGCCTTTGCGTTCTCACAATCGTACAGCAAATGCGCTATATTATCTACGTTCGCGCGGCAAAATTTACAATTACGAATTTGTATTTCGCCGTTAAAGTACGGGTGAAAGTTATGTTTTTTAAAGAAGTCTCCATATAAGAACGCGTTATGTGCGATTTTAAAGTTTATATCACGTTCTCGGTTATCAAATAACATTTTGCTTGCGGATGAGCTAAAAGTAACGCGATTCCAATTAAAGGGACTAGTTTTCTGGATGTGAACGTTTTCTGGCGCGTTGTTAGACAGGAGGGCCATATAAATGGGTTTAATTTTGCTTGAGGCCAATTCAAAATCTTTTCTGATAAGGGTTTGGAATGTTGCCCTAATTATTTCGTGTGTTTTGTCTGGATATACCGTGTTCGGTGCTGAGTTACTATATAGTTTCGGATTCAGCATTTTCATCGTAGAGCCAAAGTTGTACCTGAACCATTCGTGCCACAATGAGGAGGTCTTTTCCAATTTCGAGATGAAATATATACGCGAGGTTTTTGCAGCCAGTAGTTTTAGTCTCAGATTAGGAAACAGCAGACCCCCCGCCCCTTGTGTAGCGAATAATTTATGTCTATTTATTTTTTCCAATTTACTAGGAAACCATAGGAATTTAAATAACTTATTTTGGGTATTTTTAATAAATTGTTTGGGTACCAGGATGTGTTTAGTAATTTGTAGTATCTGAGGCATGAGCAGTGCGTTTATTAATAGTACGCGGCCTTTCAGGGTTAAATTCCTTTCTTTATGTTTATTGATTAGAAAGTCTATGGCCTTGGTTGCCTTGGACAAGTTTTTTCCGACACATAATTCCGTTAAGCTAAAGTAGATTCCAAGTATTTGGACGGTGGGTTTAATTGTTTCGCTTGGGAATGTTTTTAAAATTATTTTTCGTGAACTGTCGTCGTTGGTAATAATTTGCGTTTTGTTCTTATTAATTTTTTGCCCTGATGCACTTTCGTATGCTTCCAATTCCTTTAGTACGTGTGGTATCGATTGCGGATCTCTAATATGGATTGTCATATCGTCAGCATATTGTTCTAGCTTGCCTTCGATATTATTCAATTTAAATCCGTAAATTTGATCATTGCCATTTATCTTTCGTGTGAGTGTTTCCATGCCGATTAAGAAGAGTAACATTGAACAAGGACACCCTTGCCTTATTCCTCTTCTAATGTGTATTTCTTCAGTATAGGCGCCATTAACCTCAATTTTACTTACCGTGTTTGTGTTTAAGATGCTGATCCACTTAATTATCGCCTCTGGCATACCCAATTTTGTCAAGGTTGCTCGTATGAAATGATGATCGACCCTATCGAAGGCTTTTTCGAAGTCTATCGCCATAAGGGTAAGTTTCATATTCCTGGATTTGGCGGCTTCTATAATGGTAGTGATATTATACAGGCATTGGTCAATTGTCCGGCCCTTTATCGCACATTTTTGATTTGGGCTGATGATTTTATTTATGACTATTTCTAGTCGTTTGCTAATAATTTTGCTTAATAATTTGTAGTCCGTGTTTAACAGGGATATAGGTCGCCAGTTCTTAATTTCCGTTTTTTCACCCTTTTTGTAAATAAGTTTGATCACTGCTGTTCGCATGGATTTTGGCATGGTCCTTTGCAAGTATATATTATTATAAAGTTCTACGAGTTCGTGTTTTATAAAGGGCCACATTTCTTTGTATAATTTAGCCGTAATACCGTCATATCCGGGTGAGCTATCACTATTCATTTCCTGTAGCGCTGTTTGGGTTTCGAGTTCTGTGATGGGTGCAATTAACATTTTGTGTTCTATGTTATCTAATTCAATCGCACTTAGGTTGTTTAAATAGTCGTTTTGATTTCTAGTTATTGGATCTTTACCCCATAAGTTGTTGTAAAAGGAGAAAATTGTGTTCAGGGTGTTCTGCGCAGTTTCAGTTAATTCTCCGGTTTCAGTTTTTACGGTATAAAGCGTGTCTCCTTTTTTTTCATCTGTTTCCAATTTAAAAAAACGTTTAATAAATGTTTCATCATTTTTCATTACTTTTATTTTTGATCGTATTATTGCGCCTCTATTTAACTTGTCCTCGTATTTTTCTATGTTATACCGCAACTCGTGTTCTCTAGAGCTAATTTTATTCGTTGACAAGTTTATTTGGTCCAGTTCTTTCACTGCACTGGCGTATCTTTCTTTTTCTCCCCGCCTTAGCTGTTGCGAGATGCTCTGAACAGCATTTCTTATCATGTTTTTACCTTGTTCCCACCATTCTAAGGGATTATTAACATGTCGTTTTCTAGTTTTCCACATTTCCCATATTATTCTGACATGTTCAATCACTCCCGAATGATTTAGTACCATATTATTTATTTTGTATGCGGAGGGACCCCACCTTTTATTAGTCTCAATATTTATCGTCATTATTGGGCAGTTGTTGTGGTCAGAGATGTAGTTATATCTATGTTCAAAAAACGTCATGAGAAGTAGTGCGCTCGGGTTCGCGTATATTCTATCTAGTCTTGACGCGAAAACCGGTGTTATGCGAGTAAACTCGATACGGTTTCCAAAGCGGTATCGAAAAGTATCCTTTAATTCGTGTTTTGTTTGTAGGCGTAGCCATGCTTTTCGATCTTTCTTTTTTCTGGTATTATATGGGGTCATGGTGTCCAGGGGGCTTAGGATCATGTTAAAATCTCCAGTTATAAAGAGTGGGTTTAACCTGTCATCCAGCGAAGTGGGTACGATTTTGGCTATTAGGCTTTCACGCATCATCATTTGATTGTACCCCGAACCAGACGGAAGGTAAACGTTAATTATATACATTTTTTGGTTTTTACGCTCTAAGGTAATGCTGTGTATGCGGTCTGCGGTTATTATTTGGTGCGATATCTTATGCGACGATAATAGATGTTTTTTAATGAGTATTGCCGTTCCTTGACGAAAATTAGTATCTGCGTTTAGATTATTCTTGGTGTTCCAGTATGCGGTAAACCCCTTATTGTCTACAGCTGTGTTAAGGAATGTCTCGTTTAGCCTGTGAGTCTCTTGGATACATAGTATATCAATATCATTAGAGCTAATATAATGTAGGATTTTCACTAACTTGTGTGAAAAACCATTCACATTTAGTGTACCGATCTTTAGCAGTTGGCTAACGCTCTGTATTTCTTCCATTGTTCATTTTAAAGAGGGGTTTTGAACATTTGGGTACCGGGGTACTAGATGGGTGATAGAGGGGATCTTCACTATGTTGTCCTTCGGTTTTCTTCAGATTCTTTTCGAGGTCTCTTGTTTGGGGTTCTGGTTGTTATCTCGCAGGGTTTTGGCCAATTATGTCGGACTGTGTCTGGTGGGTCTGAGAGGAGGAGACAGGCTTCGTCCATATAATGGTTCGTACTAGTTGATTCAATTGTTATTCGTGTTCCATTGTTGGGAGCTGGTTTGGGTGTTGACTGACCGGTGCATATGATTCCTTCTGTAGTCGGTGTGGTTTCCCTTATCCTGTAAGATTGTTTGGCATGCGAGGGGCTAGGTTCGGGCGTTTTGTTTCTGATTTGGTTATTGGCTACTTCCTTGTCGAAAATGATCTGTTGGCGGGGTTGTTGTGGGGATCTAGGTGCTCGCTGTTTTTTGGGGGTTTCAACTCGGTTGAGGTCCGGTTCTAGTTCCAATTCTGGGGCGGAAGTCATACAAAGCATGTCTTCTTCCTGGGACGTATCAAACAGTTGTAATATGTTGTAGTGGTTTTCCACCGGAAGTGACCAATTTACCTCGCCTACTTTGCTTTGTCGTGGGATGCCTTTTACAGTTGACCAGTTCAAATGCTCATTTTTTGGGTTGCTGGGTGTCGAAGTTTGACTTTTGGGTGTGAGGCCAGATGTTTGGGGTGATGTCGTATCATGTTGAAATTGATGTAATAGCTCCTTTGTTGTTTTTGAGGCTGTTGTAAATACCGCTCGTTTCCGTGGTGCAATTGAGCGACAGTTCCTTGTAGGGTGTCCGCTACAATTACAGTTAGTGCAGTATCCCTTTCTGGGGCATTTGTTTTGTAGGTGCCCGCGATGTTTGCAGTAGTTACATAACGGGGAGTTCTCTTCGCCAGGTCTAGTCACCGTTATCCATCTGCCTCCGATTTTGATAACAGGCGGGATGTTTCTCTTGATGATGGTGCTCATTCGCAAATTAATCCACCCGTTCTTGATGGAAGGGAAGTTGCGATGGTGGCCATATTGGAAAGATTTAATTTCTCCCCATTTGCAGTTGTTGACTATCTCCTTAATTTTTGTTATAGGGATGTCGCACGGTATCGGGTGAAGCGTGATTGATTCCAGTTCCGATCTTGGTAATTCTGCTCTAATTCTCATTGTTGATCCGTTTTCTGAAGTGAAGCTTATATTGTTTTCGTCGAAATATTTGATGATTGCAGGGATGGATGGAATTTGAGAACCTAACGCTTCTTCTTTTAAGGTGAGGAGAAAAGTACACTCCTTGAAGCTCTCCATGATGACTCCTTCGACGGAGTCGGCGATATGTGACAGGGGAGCGCCCTCAGCGAACAGCTCCATAAACACTGAAACGCTCATGTGTTCAACAGTTCCGGTGAGTTGCACCATAACGGTTCGTTTCAGCTCGATCTCGAATTCAGGTGTTGTGGTTGCCATTGAAGTCTCAGCAGTAGGTGTACAGGGTTTAAAAAAGGTAATATTATTGGGCGGATTGCGTGTGCGCGGCGGTTTACCGGAGACTCACAGGCTATTTAATGCGCTCTGATCGCGATTTTAGACTAAGGGGCGAAGGTTACATATACTAACACAGAAAGTTAGGGTAAGACTATAACAATGGCAAATAATTTAGTATTTACAATAGAATGGCTAACCCAGTTACTATAGTGATCACAGTCACCTGAGGTTCCAACTTTAAGTTAGAACGTGAAGGATTGCAGTTGTTCAACCGTAGATCAACGCTTTGTTGCGGGTCGGTGGTGTGAGCAGTACGTTGCAGCAGGTCAGGGTTACAGGTGGTTCAGTAGGACAGAGTGGTGCAGAGCAGGTGGTCCAGATGATCAAAGTGGTGTAGAGCAGGTAGTCCAGCGGGTTGTGGTGGTGCAGAGCAGGTGGTGCAGGGCAGGTAGTGCAGAGCAGGTGGTGCAGAGCAGGTGATCCAGAGCAGGTAGTAGAATCCAGGCGTTGTTGTCGGTAGAGTGCAGGTTTCGATGATCAGTAGTTGCAGGAACACGTGACGTTTCTATTCGGTAAGAGAACCTGAGAGTAGAGTAGCCACAATACAGATTCTTACCTTATTCAAATAGAATACCTTCAAATGTCTGACTTAGGTCCTTTTCTTAAAAAAGTAGTCTTCGTATAAAGAAAACACCCTGAACCAAATTCGGTGCAAATGTAGCCGATGTGTTAGTCTGACAAATGTGATAACGGTATGTAATAATGGTAAAGTCCGATAGCTTTTACGTTGCGGGGTCGATGTGTTAGTCTGACAAATGTGATAACGGTATGTAATAATAGTAAAGTCCGATAGCTCTTACGTTGCGCGGTGTAGCGCGATAAATGGTCAAACAAGTATTTTAGGTCCAGAACTCTTTTATTTATATATAGTTGAGCCAAAGCTCAGATGCTTACCTTATTCAAATAGAATGCCTTAAAATGTCTGAGTTGGGTGCTTTAATTCGAAAAGTAGTCTCCGTATAAAGAAAACACTTTGAACCCAATTCGGTGCAAATGTAGCCGATCTGGTGTAGCGCGATAAATGGTCAAACAAGTATTTTAGGTCCAGAACTCTTTTATTTATATATAGTTGAGCCAAAGCTCAGATGCTTACCTTATTCAAATAGAATGCCTTAAAATGTCTGAGATGGGTGCTTCAATTCGAAAACTAGTCTCCGTATAAAGAAAACACTTTGAACCCAATTCGGTGCAAATGTAGCCGATGTGTTAGTCTGACAAATGTGATAACGGTATGTAATAATGGTGAAGTCCGATAGCTCTTACGTTGTGCGGTGTAGCGCGATAAATGGTCAAACAAGTATTTTAGGTCCAGAACTCTTTTATTTATATATAGTTGAGCCAAAGCTCAGATGCTTACCTTATTCAAATAGAATGCCTTAAAATGTCTGAGTTGGGTGCTTCAATTCAAAAAGTGGTCTTTGTATAAAAAAACACCTTGAACCCAATTCTGTGCAAATGTAGCCGATGTGTTAATCTTACAAATGTGATAACGGTATGTAATAATGGTAAAGTCCGATAGCTCTTACGTTGCGCGGTGTAGCGCGATAAATGGTCAAACAAGTATTTTAGGTCCAGAAAACTTTTATTTATATATAGTTGAGCCAAAGCTCAGATGCTTACCTTATTCAAATAGAATACCTTCAAATGTCTGAGTTAGGTCCTTTTCTTAAAAAAGTAGTCTTCGTATAAAGAAAACACCCTGAACCCAATTCGGTGCAAATGTAGCCGATGTGTTAGTCTGACAAATGTGATAACGGTATGTAATAATGGTAAAGTCCGATAGCTCTTACGTTGCGGGGTCGATGTGTTAGTCTGACAAATGTGATAACGGTATGTAATAATAGTAAAGTCCGATAGCTCTTACGTTGCGCGATAAATGGTCAAACAAGTATTTTAGGTCCAGAACTCTTTTATTTATATATAGTTGAGCCAAAGCTCAGATGCTTACCTTATTCAAATAGAATAAGGTAAACATCTTAGTCCGATAGCTCTTACGTTGTGCGGTGTAGCGCGATAAATGGTCAAACAAGTATTTTAGGTCCAGAACTCTTTTATTTATATATAGTTGAGCCAAAGCTCAGATTCTTACCTTATTCAAATAGAATACCTTCAAATGTCTGACTTGGTTGTTTCAATTCAAAAAGTAGTCTTCGTATAAAGGGAACACCTTGAACCCAATTCGGTGCAAATTTAGCCGATGTGTTAGTCTGACAAATGTGATAGCGGTATGTAATAATGGTGAAGTCTGATAGCTCTTACGTTTTGCGGTGTAGCGCGATAAATGGTCAAACAAGTATTTTAAGTCCAGAACTCTTTTATTTATATATAGTTGAGCCAGAGCTCAGATGCTTACGTTGTGCGGTGTAGCGCGATAAATGGTCAAACAAGTATTTTAGGTCCAGAACTCTTTTATTTAATATAGTTGAGCCAAAGCTCAGATGCTTACCTTATTCAAATAGAATGTGTTAGTCTGACAAAGTTAGTTGAGCCAAAGCTCAGATTCTTACCTTATTCAAATAGAATACCTTCAAATGTCTGACTTGGTTGGTTTAATTCAAAAAGTAGTCTTCGTATAAAGGAAACACCTTGAACCCAATTCGGTGCATGTAATAATGGTAAAGTCCGATAGCTCTTACGTTGCGGGGTGTAGCGCGATAAATGGTCAAACAATTATTTTATGTCCAGAACACTTTTATTTATATATAGTTGAGCCAAAGCTCAGATGCTTACCTTATTCAAATAGAATGCCTTAAAATGTCTGAGTTGGTTGGTTCAATTCGAAAAGTAGTCTCCGTATAAAGGAAACACCTTGAACCCAATTCTGTGCAAATGTAGCCGATGTTTTAATCTTAAAAATGTGATAACGGTATGTAATAATAGTAAAGTCCGATAGCTCTTACGTTGTGCGGTGTAGCGCGATAAATGGTCAAACAAGTATTCAAACAAGTATTTTAGGTCCAGAACACTTTTATTTATATATAGTTGAGCCAAAGCTCAGATGCTTACGTTGTGCGGTGTAGCGCGATAAATGGTCAAACAAGTATTTTAGGTCCAGAACTCTTTTATTTATATATAGTTGAGCCAAAGCTCAGATGCTTACCTTATTCAAATAGAATGCCTTAAAATGTCTGAGTTGGGTGCTTCAATTCAAAAAGTGGTCTTTGTATAAAAAAAACACCTTAAACCCAATTCTGTGCAAATGTAGCCGATGTGTTAGTCTGACAAATGTGATAACGGTATGTAATAATGGTGAAGTCTGATAGCTCTTACGTTGTGCGGTGTAGCGCGATAAATGGTCAAACAAGTATTTTAGGTCCCGAACTCTTTTATTTATATATAGTTGAGCCAAAGCTCAGATGCTTACCTTATTCAAATAGAATGCCTTAAAATGTCTGAGTTGGGTGCTTCAATTCGAAAAGTAGTCTCCGTATAAAGAAAACACTTTGAACCCAATTCGGTGCAAATGTAGCCGATGTGTTAGTCTGACAAATGTGATAACGGTATGTAATAATGGTGAAGTCCGATAGCTCTTACGTTGTGCGGTGTAGCGCGATAAATGGTCAAACAAGTATTTTAGGTCCAGAACTCTTTTATTTATATATAGTTGAGCCAAAGCTCAGATTCTTACCTTATTCAAATAGAATACCTTAAAATGTCTGAGTTGGGTGCTTCAATTCAAAAAGTGGTCTTTGTATAAAAAAAAACACATTGAAACCAATTCTGTGCAAATGTAGCTGATGTGTTAATCTGACAAATGTGATAACGGTATGTAATAATGGTAAAGTCCGATAGCTCTTACGTTGTGCGGTGTAGCGCGATAAATGGTCAAACAAGTATTTTAGGTCCAGAACTCTTTTATTTATATATAGTTGAGCCAAAGCTCTGATGCTTACCTTATTCAAATAGAATGCCTTAAAATGTCTGAGTTGGGTGCTTAAATTCGAAAAGTAGTCTCCGTATAAAGAAAACACTTTGAACCCAATTCGGTGCAAATGTAGCCGATGTGTTAGTCTGACAAATGTGATAACGGTATGTAATAATGGTGAAGTCTGATAGCTCTTACGTTGTGCGGTGTAGCGCGATAAATGGTCAAACAACTATTTTAGGTCCAGAACTCTTTTATTTATATATAGTTGAGCCAAAGCTCAGATGCTTACCTTATTCAAATAGAATAAGGTAAGCATCTAAGTCCGATAGCTCTTACGTTGTGCGGTGTAGCGCGATAAATGGTCAAACAAGTATTTTAGGTCCAGAACTATTTTATTTATATGTAGTTGAGCCAAAGCTCAGATTCTTACCTTATTCAAATAGAATACCTTCAAATGTCTGACTTGGTTGGTTTAATTCAAAAAGTAGTCTTCGTATAAAGGAAACACCTTGAACCCAATTCTGTGCAACTGTAGCCGATGTGTTAATCTTACAAATGTGATAACGGTATGTAATAATGGTGAAGTCCGATAGCTCTTACGTTGTGCGGTGTAGCGCGATAAATGGTCAAACAAGTATTTTAGGTCCAGAACTCTTTTATTTATATATAGTTGAGCCAAAGCTCAGATTCTTACCTTATTCAAATAGAATACCTTCAAATGTCTGACTTGGTTGGTTTAATTCAAAAAGTAGTCTTCGTATAAAGGAAACACCGTAAACCCAATTCGGTGCAAATGTAGCCGATGTGTTAGTCTGACAAATGTGATAACGGTATGTAATAATGGTGAAGTCTGATAGCTCTTACGTTGTGCGGTGTAGCGCGATAAATGGTCAAACAAGTATTTTAGGTCCTGAACTCTTTTATTTATGTATAGTTGAGCCAAAGCTCAGATGCTTACCTTATTCAAATAGAATGCCTTAAAATGTCTGAGTCGGGTGCTTCAATTCAAAAAGTGGTCTTTGTATAAAGGAAACACCTTTAACCCAATTCGGTACAAATGTAGCCGATGTGTTAGTCTGACAAATGTGATAACGGTATGTAATAATGGTGAAGTCTGATAGCTCTTACGTTGTGCGGTGTAGCGCGATAAATGGTCAAACAAGTATTTTAGGTCCAGAACCCTTTTATTTATATATAGTTGAGCCAAAGCTCAGATGCTTACCTTATTCAAATAGAATGCCTTAAAATGTCTGAGTTGGGTGCTTCAATTCAAAAAGTGGTCTTTGTATAAAAAAAACACCTTAAACCCAATTCTGTGCAAATGTAGCCGATGTGTTAGTCTGACAAATGTGATAACGGTATGTAATAATGGTGAAGTCTGATAGCTCTTACGTTGTGCGGTGTAGCGCGATAAATGGTCAAACAAGTATTTTTCGTCCCGAACTCTTTTATTTATATATAGTTGAGCCAAAGCTCAGATGCTTACCTTATTCAAATAGAATGCCTTAAAATGTCTGAGTTGGGTGCTTCAATTCGAAAAGTAGTCTCCGTATAAAGAAAACACTTTGAACCCAATTCGGTGCAAATGTAGCCGATGTGTTAGTCTGACAAATGTGATAACGGTATGTAATAATGGTGAAGTCCGATAGCTCTTACGTTGTGCGGTGTAGCGCGATAAATGGTCAAACAAGTATTTTAGGTCCAGAACTCTTTTATTTATATATAGTTGAGCCAAAGCTCAGATTCTTACCTTATTCAAATAGAATACCTTAAAATGTCTGAGTTGGGTGCTTCAATTCAAAAAGTGGTCTTTGTATAAAAAAAAACACATTGAAACCAATTCTGTGCAAATGTAGCTGATGTGTTAATCTGACAAATGTGATAACGGTATGTAATAATGGTAAAGTCCGATAGCTCTTACGTTGTGCGGTGTAGCGCGATAAATGGTCAAACAAGTATTTTAGGTCCAGAACTCTTTTATTTATATATAGTTGAGCCAAAGCTCTGATGCTTACCTTATTCAAATAGAATGCCTTAAAATGTCTGAGTTGGGTGCTTTAATTCGAAAAGTAGTCTCCGTATAAAGAAAACACTTTGAACCCAATTCGGTGCAAATGTAGCCGATGTGTTAGTCTGACAAATGTGATAACGGTATGTAATAATGGTGAAGTCTGATAGCTCTTACGTTGTGCGGTGTAGCGCGATAAATGGTCAAACAAGTATTTTAGGTCCCGAACTCTTTTATTTATATATAGTTGAGCCAAAGCTCAGATGCTTACCTTATTCAAATAGAATGCCTTAAAATGTCTGAGTTGGGTGCTTCAATTCGAAAAGTAGTCTCCGTATAAAGAAAACACTTTGAACCCAATTCGGTGCAAATGTAGCCGATGTGTTAGTCTGACAAATGTGATAACGGTATGTAATAATGGTGAAGTCCGATAGCTCTTACGTTGTGCGGTGTAGCGCGATAAATGGTCAAACAAGTATTTTAGGTCCAGAACTCTTTCATTTATATATAGTTGAGCCAAAGCTCAGATTCTTACCTTATTCAAATAGAATGCCTTAAAATGTCTGAGTTGGGTGCTTCAATTCAAAAAGTGGTCTTTGTATAAAAAAAAACACATTGAAACCAATTCTGTGCAAATGTAGCTGATGTGTTAATCTGACAAATGTGATAACGGTATGTAATAATGGTAAAGTCCGATAGCTCTTACGTTGTGCGGTGTAGCGCGATAAATGGTCAAACAACTATTTTAGGTCCAGAACTCTTTTATTTATATATAGTTGAGCCAAAGCTCAGATGCTTACCTTATTCAAATAGAATAAGGTAAGCATCTAAGTCCGATAGCTCTTACGTTGTGCGGTGTAGCGCGATAAATGGTCAAACAAGTATTTTAGGTCCAGAACTATTTTATTTATATGTAGTTGAGCCAAAGCTCAGATTCTTACCTTATTCAAATAGAATACCTTCAAATGTCTGACTTGGTTGGTTTAATTCAAAAAGTAGTCTTCGTATAAAGGAAACACCTTGAACCCAATTCTGTGCAAATGTAGCCGATGTGTTAATCTTACAAATGTGATAACGGTATGTAATAATGGTGAAGTCCGATAGCTCTTACGTTGTGCGGTGTAGCGCGATAAATGGTCAAACAAGTATTTTAGGTCCAGAACTCTTTTATTTATATATAGTTGAGCCAAAGCTCAGATTCTTACCTTATTCAAATAGAATACCTTCAAATGTCTGACTTGGTTGGTTTAATTCAAAAAGTAGTCTTCGTATAAAGGAAACACCGTAAACCCAATTCGGTGCAAATGTAGCCGATGTGTTAGTCTGACAAATGTGATAACGGTATGTAATAATGGTGAAGTCTGATAGCTCTTACGTTGTGCGGTGTAGCGCGATAAATGGTCAAACAAGTATTTTAGGTCCAGAACTCTTTTATTTATGTATAGTTGAGCCAAAGCTCAGATGCTTACCTTATTCAAATAGAATGCCTTAAAATGTCTGAGTCGGGTGCTTCAATTCAAAAAGTGGTCTTTGTATAAAGGAAACACCTTTAACCCAATTCGGTACAAATGTAGCCGATGTGTTAGTCTGACAAATGTGATAACGGTATGTAATAATGGTGAAGTCTGATAGCTCTTACGTTGTGCGGTCTAGCGCGATAAATGGTCAAACAAGTATTTTAGGTCCAGAACCCTTTTATTTATATATAGTTGAGCCAAAGCTCAGATGCTTACCTTATTCAAATAGAATGCCTTAAAATGTCTGAGTTGGGTGCTTCAATTCAAAAAGTGGTCTTTGTATAAAAAAAACACCTTGAACCCAATTCTGTGCAAATGTAGCCGATGTGTTAATCTTAAAAATGTGATAACGGTATGTAATAATAGTAAAGTCCGATAGCTCTTACGTTGTGCGGTGTAGCGCGATAAATGGTCAAACAAGTATTTTAGGTCCAGAACTCTTTTATTTATATATAGTTGAGCCAAAGCTCAGATTCTTACCTTATTCAAATAGAATACCTTCAAATGTCTGACTTGGTTGGTTTAATTCAAAAAGTAGTCTTCGTATAAAGGTAACACCTTGAACCCAATTCGGTGCAAATTTAGCCGATGTGTTAGTCTGACAAATGTGATAACGGTATGTAATAATGGTGAAGTCTGATAGCTCTTACGTTGTGCGTTGTAGCGCGATAAATGGTCAAACAAGTATTTTAGGTCCAGACCTCTTTTATTTATATATAGTTGAGCCAAAGCTCAGATGCTTACCTTATTCAAATAGAATGCCTTAAAATGTCTGAGTTGGGTGCTTCAATTCAAAAAGTGGTCTTTGTATAAAAAAAAACACCTTGAAACCAATTCTGTGCAAATGTAGCCGATGTGTTAATCTGACAAATGTGATAACGGTATGTAATAATGGTAAAGTCCGATAGCTCTTACGTTGTGCGGTGTAGCGCGATAAATGGTCAAACAAGTATTTTAGGTCCAGAACTCTTTTATTTATATATAGTTGAGCCAAAGCTCAGATGCTTACCTTATTCAAATAGAATGCCTTAAAATGTCTGCAACACATTGAAACCAATTCTGTGCAAATGTAGCTGATGTGTTAATCTGACAAATGTGATAACGGTATGTAATAATGGTAAAGTCCGATAGCTCTTACGTTGTGCGGTGTAGCGCGATAAATGGTCAAACAAGTATTTTAGGTCCAGAACTCTTTTATTTATATATAGTTGAGCCAAAGCTCTGATGCTTACCTTATTCAAATAGAATGCCTTAAAATGTCTGAGTTGGGTGCTTTAATTCGAAAAGTAGTCTCCGTATAAAGAAAACACTTTGAACCCAATTCGGTGCAAATGTAGCCGATGTTTTAGTCTGACAAATGTGATAACGGTATGTAATAATGGTGAAGTCTGATAGCTCTTACGTTGTGCGGTGTAGCGCGATAAATGGTCAAACAAGTATTTTAGGGCCCGAACTCTTTTATTTATATATAGTTGAGCCAAAGCTCAGTTTTTTTTTTTTTTTTTTTTTTTTTTTTTTTTTAGCTGCTCAGAAGTGATTGTAACAAACAGTTTACACTAGTTTTGGGGATTAATCAATTTCCTCATCATTGCAGCGTGGGGCGAAAAAACTATACACATTAAAGAATGAATAAACAGAGGGTCATTCGAAAGAAAAAAAAAAAAAAAAAAAAAAAAAAAAAAAAAAAACGCAGTGTTAATACAATCTAATGGTACACTAAAGCATATTTTGAATAACATAATTAATCATTGAATAGCACATTAACTATTAAAAGTAGAAATATGCATTAAATGCCAAGAAGTGATTGGATGAAGTCATACTAGTGATATCTGCAAGACGCACTCTACATACGATTGGGGAGGTTGTGTAACATACCGCGACTGGAGCTTTACGTGAGTAATTGGTGATAATCTTTCGATAATCCAAAATTTACTAATGTTTTTTCGACGCCGTATTTGAATATGTTGGTTTGAATAAGCGAACGAATTCGTTTTTTTACAATCCATAATATTTTACGTTGAAATTTTTCATTATGCCAAATGTTTTTGTTTTCTTTGTCAAGTTTCCGTTTTTCATTTATTATTGTGATTTTATATGTGATAACCATTTTGGCTGCCAGTATGTCATTTTTATTTAAGTTTATGTTCGAAAAAATGAAGTCTTTTGTTAGAGTTGGCGGATTTTCTTGAATTTTATCTAGAAGTTCTTGCATTTCTTTTATTATTTGTTGGGCATTATCGCAATTAAAAATCACGTGATTAATGTTATCTGTTTGTTGTCGGCAGAATTTACATGATCGGATTTGTATTTTTCCGTCGTAGTAAGGATTAAAATTATTGGTTCGAAAGAAGTCTCCATATAAAAATGCGTTGTGGGCAATGCGGTAATTAGTGTCGCGTTCAATGTTTGTAAAGTAATGTTTACTGTTTCGCTGATTAAATGTTATAACATCCCATTTTAGTTCTCGATTCGCATGGGATTTTAATAGTAAGTTTTTTAATAGCACTGTATAAATAGGTTTAATTTTGCCGGAGACCAATTCGAAATCATGCCTTTGTAAAATACGTAAGGATGTTCTAATTTCTTGATGGATTTGATCAGGGTAAATTGTGTTTGGAGCCGAATTGCTATAGATACGTGTATTGAGATTTTTCATTGTAGGTCCAAAATTATAACGGAACCATTCTTCCCATAGATTTTCTATTTTCTCTAGTCTTGAGATGTGGTATATTCTGGTTGTTTTTGCGGCGAGAATTTTTATGTTAATTTGCGGGAAGAGTAGACCGCCATCCTCACGTTGGGCAATTAATTTGATTCGTTTAATTTTTTCAATCTTGCTTGGATACCACAAAAATCTATATAGTAAGTTTTGAATTTGGTTTATAAAGCATTTTGGGATCACAATGTGTTTACTTATTTGTAGGATTTGTGGCATAATAAGAGCGTTAATTAAAGTAACTCTTCCTTTTAGAGTAAGTTTTCTATGTTGATGTTTTTTCAACAAAA
Organism: Ciona robusta; assembly: GCF_009617815.1. Lineage (NCBI taxonomy): Eukaryota > Metazoa > Chordata > Ascidiacea > Phlebobranchia > Cionidae > Ciona > Ciona robusta. The sequence goes on from NW_028323127.1 coordinate 73,585, forward strand.
AATTGATTGTTTTTGTTGCTTTATCCAGGTTACTTTGGGTGCAGTTTTCGCTAATGCTAAAATAAATTCCTAAAACTTTTATCGTTTTCTGTATGGCTTCGCCCGGAAATATTTCTAGCACCGTTCTTTCCATTTCTCTATCGTTGGTAATAATTTGGGTTTTATTCAAGTTAATTTGTTGTCCAGAGAAAGTTTCATATTTTTTTAATTCGTTCATTGCGTGAATTATTGAGCCAGGTTCCGTAATGAGTAGGGTCAGGTCATCTGCATATTGTTCTAGTTTACATTCTATTTTACCAATTTTGTACCCTTTTACGTTTACGTTCGCATTTATATTCTGTGTTAGGGTTTCCAATCCAATTAGAAATAAAAGCATGGAGCAGGGACATCCTTGCCTTATGCCTCTGTTTAGGTAGATGTCTTTCGTGAGTGCTCCATTTATTTCAATTTTGCTAATAATTTGCGTGTACAAAATCTTAATCCATTGTATTAATTGTTCTGGTATGTTAAGTTTTTTCAAGATTTTGAATATAAAGCGGTGATTTACCCGATCGAAAGCTTTTTCAAAATCTATTGCCATTACTGTAAGGGCACCGTTTGTTTGTTTCGCAGCGTTTATGGCAGCCGAGATATTGTACAGACAATGATCTATAGTTCTACCTTTAATTGCGCATTTTTGGTTGGGGCTAATTATTCTGTCAATTGCTAATTCCAAACGCTTACTGATAATTTTGCTTAGAATTTTGTAATCCGTATTTAGAAGGGCAATCGGTCTCCAATTTTTTAGATTTTTTTTGGGTCCCTTTTTGTATATTAATTTTATTATGGCTGTTCTCATTGATAGGGGCATTACTTTTTTAAGAAATATATTGTTATATAACTCTATCATGTCTTGTTTTATACAAGGCCACATTAGTTTATAAAACTTGGTGGTTATTCCATCTTCCCCTGGGGAACTATCGTTATTTAATTCTTGTATGGCGTTATGAATTTCTAATTCTCCGATGGGTGCAGTCATTAATTTTATCTCTGATTGATCAATCTTAATTGGCAGTATTCTCTCGAGGTAGGTGTCTTGATTTTCGATTATTTCGTCTTTACCCCATAGCTCGTTGTAAAAGGTGAAAATTGTGTCTACCGTCTCTTGCGGTGTTTTCGTTACTTGACCGTTTTTGTTAATTACCATATATATTGCGTCTCGCTTTTGTGCATCTGTTTCTAATCTAAAGAAATCTCTTGTTGGTTTTTCATCGTCCCCTATTACCCTAATTTTAGACCGAATAATTGCTCCTTTATTAATTTTTGCTTCGTAGAGATCTATATTTTGTTGAGTTTCAAGCTCACTAAGCGTCATGTCGATGGGACTTGTTTTTATTGTACCGTGCTCCAATTGTTTTACAGCGTTTATGTATCTTGTTTTTTCCCCCTTTTTGATTTGTTGCGAAGTAGTTTGGACTATATTTTTAAGCATATCTTTTCCCATTTCCCACCAATCCAGAACGTTAAGTATCCTGCGTTTCTGTGTTTTCCATATTTCCCACATGATTGTTAAATGTTCGCTCACGCTCTTATGTTGTAGTACCAAGTTATTCATTTTATATAACGAAGGTCCCCAACGCTTGTTATTTTCGATTAATATAGATATGATAGGACAGTTGTTATGATCCGAAATATAATTAAACTTATGCTCTATGTGGGTCAGGATCTCTAGTCCTTCTGGGTTTCCGTAAATTCTATCGATACGCGACGCCGTGTTGGCTGTAATACGGGTATATTCTAATCGGTCACCTCTATGGTATCGAAAAGCATCTTTTATGTTAAAGCGGTCTGCAAGTCGGCTCCATGTTTTTCTATCCATCTTATTTCTTTTATCAAAATATTTCATGTTATCTAGGGGTGAGAGGATCATGTTAAAGTCCCCCATAATGTAGATAGGGCCTGAATTTGCCTCCGGCAAATCGGATTCAATCTTATCGATTAGTTCTTTACGTGTACTTCTATGTTTTTCGCCCGGGGGTAAATATATGTTGAAAAGCTCGATAGTTTGGTTTCTTCTTTGCATTTTTATGCATTGAATACGGTTTTCGGCGAGTATTTTATGGGTTATCTGGTGCGTCGTTAACAAGTGAGTTTTTACAATTATGGCGGTTCCGTGTCGAAAGTGATGATCGGACGATGCGCAGGTTATTGTGTTCGTGTAAATAACCAACCCGAAATTTTCAAATAAACTAGATTCAATTTCATGGTTCAGCCTATGTGTTTCCTGCACGCATAGAATGTCAATATTATTATGTTTCATATAATTTACTACTTTAGATGTTTTTGCTTCTAATCCATTGATGTTTAATGTTCCAATAACTAGATTGTTCTCTTGTTTCACTGTTTTTTCCATTTTGTCCATGTCATCGTTGGTATTGCTTTGGGTACTTTGGTACTATGATGTTGACAACTGTGTCATGTTTCGGGTAGTTTTGCTCCATCATGTTCTTGTCGGGGGCGTTTTGGCGTGCGGTGGTTCACATGTTGGCTCAAGATTCTTGGCCATTCATAACGAGTGGGTGTTGGTGGATGGGTTAAGGACACTTCTAAAGATGATCTTGGTTCCATGTTCTCTACTTGTTCCTGGTCAATGGTTTCGCTTGTATTTTGGTTTGAATCTGTGGAGATTTCTTTGGTTCTTTGGGCCTTTTGTTGAACATCATCGGACTTTTTGTATTGAACTGGGTTTGTTTTGGATTTACTCTCATCTTGTGTTTTGCCTTTTAATGTCTTGTTCTTTTTCGGTGTATTCTTTGCTTGTGTCGTGCTCGTCATTTTTTGTTGTTGTTTTAAGATTGGGATTCCGCTCTCTATTTGGGCATTTTTGATTATGTTTTCTAGTTCCATCTCAGGGGCCGAATTTATGAATATCTCATCTCTTGAGTTTTCAAATAGCTCCAATACCCGGTAGTGATTTTCTGTTTGAATAGACCAGCTGCTTGCAATATTTTCTTGTGGTTGGTTTTTGCGTTTGACCACATGCCATTCCGGTTGTTCGGTTTGGGTGATCGGGGTTGATGTTTGAATTTCCTGGTGTAATATTCGTTGTGGTGTTGTTTTGTTTGATGACTGGGTGGCGAGGTTTCTGGTGGAGCCTTTGTTTGAGTGGAAGACTGCCCTTTTCCTTGGCGCAACCATACGACAATTACGTGTTGTATGGCCACTACACTCACAAATTGTACAAAATCCCTTTTTCGGGCATTTATTTTGGAGGTGGCCTCTATGTTTGCAATAGTTGCAAAGAGGCGCGTTTTCTTCTCCTGGGCGGGTTACAGTTACCCATCTGCCGCCAATCTTAATCACCGGTGGGATGTTTCCTTTATTGATTTTGGACATTCTTAGGTTGATCCATCCATTTTTAATCGACGGAAAATTTCGATGGTGACCAAATTGGTGAGATTTAATTTTACCCCAATTATGTTTGGCTATCAGGTCTTGAATCTTCTTCATTGGGACATCACATGGTATTGGGTGGAGGGTGATTGTTTCCAGTTCAGCCCTCGGAAGTTCTGCCCGAATTCTCATGGTAGATCCGTTTTCGGAAGTGAAGCTGATGTTATTGGTTTCAAAGTATTCAATTATGTCCGAAATTTGGGGGATTGATGTGCCTAATGCATCTTGTTTCAGGGTAAGAAGAAATGTACATTCTTTGTAGCTTTCCATTATTACTCCTTCGACAAAATCTGCGATGTGGAAAAGTGGAGCTCCTTCGGCAAAGAGTTCCATGAAGACTGATACACTCATTTGCTCTACCGTACCAGTAAGTTGGACCATGATTGTTCTCTCTAGTTTTATTTCAATTTCCGGGGTTTGTTGGGTTGTCATGTTTGTTTGTTATTGTTCGATTTTTACCGTTTCGCCGAAAATAATTATTTAAATTTATATATCAAGGAAATAACACAAATTTACCGGATTCAATGCAGGGGTGATGATCTACCAGTTGTGTTCTCGGTTGCCTCGACGTTCTTCGAAGTTAATGCGAAGAATCTGTGCAGAGACGTGGAGAGGATCTATGACGGTTGTTCGTCGGTATTGTTCCGATACTAAGTCGGTCGACGTCTTCTTTATTGTCGGAGTAAGTATATCCAACCGCAACGGCGATATCCACAGACTGGGTAGGTCGTCCGGTTTTGTGGAGGTGACCGTTCTTCCGGTGTCGAGGAGTTGTTGTTGTGGCGGTGTTGTGGAGTTGTTGGTGCTTCCGGTGTTGTAGAGCTGTTGGTGCTTCCGGTGTTGTAGAGCTGTATGGTGCTTCCGGTGTTGTAGATCGACTTGTCAAGGTGCAGAAAAACAGGAATATCAGCGAACGTCGTTTCTATTCGGTAAGAGAACCTGAGAGTAGAGTAGCCACAATACAGATTCTTACCTTATTCAAATAGAATGCCTTAAAATGTCTGAGTTGGGTGCTTCAATTCAAAAAGTGGTCTTTGTATAAAAAAAAACACCTTGAAACCAATTCTGTGCAAATGTAGCCGATGTGTTAATCTGACAAACGTGATAACGGTATGTAATAATGGTGAAGTCTGATAGCTCTTACGTTGTGCGGTGTAGCGCGATAAATGGTCAAACAAGTATTTTAGGTCCAGAACACTTTTATTTATATATAGTTGAGCCAAAGCTCAGATGCTTACCTTATTCAAATAGAATGCCTTAAAATCTCTGAGTTGGGTGCTTCAATTCGAAAAGTAGTCTCCGTATAAAGAAAACACTCTGAACCCAATTCGGTGCAAATGTAGCCGATGTGTTAGTCTGACAAATGTGATAACGGTATGTAATAATGGTGAAGTCCGATAGCTCTTACGTTGTGCGGTGTAGCGCGATAAATGGTCAAACAAGTATTTTAGGTCCAGAACTCTTTTATTTATATATAGTTGAGCCAAAGCTCAGATGCTTACCTTATTCAAATAGAATGCCTTAAAATGTCTGAGTTGGGTGCTTCAATTCGAAAACTAGTCTCCGTATAAAGAAAACACTTTGAACCCAATTCGGTGCAAATGTAGCCGATGTGTTAGTCTGACAAATGTGATAACGGTATGTAATAATGGTGAAGTCCGATAGCTCTTACTTTTTGCGGTGTAGCGCGATAAATGGTCAAACAAGTATTTTAGGTCCAGAACTCTTTTATTTATATATAGTTGAGCCAAAGCTCAGATGCTTACCTTATTCAAATAGAATGCCTTAAAATGTCTGAGTTGGGTGCTTCAATTCGAAAAGTAGTCTCCGTATAAAGAAAACACTTTGAACCCAATTCGGTGCAAATGTAGCCGATCTGATGTAGCGCGATAAATGGTCAAACAAGTATTTTAGGTCCAGAACTCTTTTATTTATATATAGTTGAGCCAAAGCTCAGATTTTTTTTTTTTTTTTTTTTTTTTTTTTTTTAGGTCCAGAACTCTTTTATTTATATATAGTTGAGTCAATTTTTTTTTTTTTTTTTTTTTTTTTTTTTTTTTTTGCTCAGAGTTTCGATCCTTTTGAATCATAGTTTCAAGTTAGGAGTCGTCATGACCTCATCATTGCAGTACACGAATTGAAAGACACATGCACACAACAATGGGCGAAAATCCTGACAGTATAAAATTAATTTGGCAAGTAGCAATTTGGCAAGTGGATTTAAATAAACTTACATCCATAGATTATATGGGAACAATTAAAATAGTGACCAGGTGAAAAGAATTTAGGTTGGAAATCATGGGATTGATTTGCTAGAGCCCGTTTTTATGGATGCTGTTTCAGTTGGAGGATATTTTTCAGTTGATCGGATGTGACCCCTTTTTGCAGTTTGGACACAAAGGATCCAAATTTGTTTTTAATTATCCATAATTTGTTTCTAACAAACTTTTTATTATTCCAGGTGTATTCATTGTCTTTGTCTAAATTTCTTTTTGCATCCATTATTTCTGATTTTGTTATTGTTAACAGTTTTATTATGCCAATCATTTTGTTTCCATCGGGGATATTGTACATTATTAGCTTTTCAGTTATTTTTGAGTTATATGTAAATATTTTATTTGCGTACATACTTATTTGGAGCATTAGTTCTTTAATTACTGGACATTTTAGTAATATATGTGTTATGTTGTCTTCTGTTGCTCTACAAAACTTGCAGTTTCTTATTTGCACTTGACCTCTGTAATAGTTTGAAGCATAGCCCTTTTTAAAATCGCCAAACCTATATGCCTTATTTGCAATCAGGTAGTTTGAGTTTCGTTCTTTATTTGTAAAAAAAGGTTTTAGTTGTTTCGAAGCACAATTTATTTTTTCCCATGAAAGTGTCGCGCCATCGATAACTATTTTGTTTTCTATTCTGGATCGACTTTGTAGCTGTTCATAGATTGGTTTTAATTTGTCATTTTCCCAAATAAAGTTTGAATTTTTCAGTTTGAATAGATTATGACGTAAAATTTTATAGAGACAGTTTGGATATATTGTGTTTGGGGCCGTATTTGTATGTAAATCCGGATTGATAATTTTAATACTGGATCCCAATTGATATCTGACCCATTCATGCCATAGTTCGGTTATCGCCTCTAATTGTGATATTTCAAAAAACCTGCTGAGTTGAGCGCTTAATACTTTTGTTTTTATGTTTGGGATTCCTCTACCACCTTTTATTTTCGGTAGTTGGAGAGTTGAGCGTTTAATATTTTCTATTTTCGATGGTGCCCAGATAAATTGAAATATTGATTGAGTCATTAGATTTTCGTATTTGGTTGGAAGGGGAATGTGTTTGCCTATATGTAAGAGTTGTGGTACGATTAGTGAATTAATTAGTAGGGCTTTTCCGTTGATTGTTAATTTTCTATGTTTATTCTTGTGCAGTATATATTTTATGGTATTCACAGCTTTTTCCCAATTTTTATCTACCGTCATCCAGCTTAAGCTAAAGAAGATCCCCAAAACTTTTATTTCTTGTTTTAAATTGTTTCCCCAGTCGACCGTTGTTAGGGCGTCTTTTGTTTCGGTATTATTACTTATTATTTGAGTTTTATTCATATTTATCTTGTGTCCTGATGCTATTTCATAGTGACCAAGTTCCTTCCTTATTTCATAGAGTGATGATGCGTTTTCAGTTAATATTGTCAAATCATCAGCATATTGAACGCATTTCGTTTCTATATTCCTTAGTTTATATCCAGTTATTTGATTGTTGCGATTTAGTTTTCTAGTTAAGATTTCCATTCCTATGATAAAGAGAGTCATGCTCAGGGGCAACCCTGTCTTATACCTCGTTTTATTGGGATATCTTCTGTAAAAGTGCCATTAATCTCTACTTTACTTATTATATTGGTATATATAATTTTTACCCATTTAGTTATATAGGATGGGAAATCCAGTTTTTCCAATATTTTATGTAGAAAACGGTGATCCACTCTATCAAAAGCCTTTTCGAAGTCTATTGCTATTATGGTTAGTGGTTTGTTTAATGCTTGGGCTGAGTCGATCGCACTTTGTATATTATATATTGCTTTATGTATGTCTCTATTGGCAACTCCGCAATTTTGGCTAGTACTTATCAATCTGTTTAGAGTTGGTTTAATTCTGTTATTAATTATTTTGCTGAGTATTTTATAATCGTTATTCAAAAGGGATATTGGGCGCCAATTTTTAGCTCTTGTTTATTTCCCTTTTTAAAAATTAGTTTTGTTATGGCGGTTCTCATTGAGAGTGGCATGGCTTCTTTGAGATATATATTGTGATATAATTCGGCCAGGTCGTTGGAGAATTCTTTATCCATCATTTTATATAGTTGAGGTGTGAGTCCATCACAACCTGGAGAAGAATCTTTATTTAGGGAGTTTATGGCGTTTTCTATTTCCTCCTCTGTTATTGGTCTGTTTAGGTAATCCGTTTCTTCTTTGTCCCATGTTATTGGTTCAATTTCGTTCAGGTAGTTATTCTGATGTTCTGTTTTATTTTCTATTCCCCATAGGTTGGTATAAAATGCGTGTATGTTATTGATTATTTCAGTTCTATTTTCAGTTAGTAGGCCTTGTTTCGTAACGATACTGTATATACTACATTGGGATTGCGTCGTTTTTTCAAAATGAAAAAAATCTTTTGTTGGTTGTTCTTCATTGTCGTATTTTTTTATCTTCGCCCTGATTAGAGCTCCCTGGTTTCTTTTATCTTCATATGCGTTTATACTATGTTGTAGGTTTATATATTTATGATTATTTTCAAAATTTTTATCGTTTATTTTAATGTCATTTAATCTTTTTACACATTCTATGTAACAAATTCGTTCAACGTGGCTTGTATATTTTGAAAAAACCATAGCTTCGTTTTTTATCATTATTTTCCCTTTTTCCCACCATTCCAAAATATTGAATATACATCGTTTTTGTAACCGCCAATTTTTCCAGTAGGTGTATATAGCATTTTGAAAGTCTTTGTGATTTAGCGTATTGTTATTTATTTTGTAAAAGGAGGGACCCCATTTTTTGCGTAATTCCATTGCAATTTTAACTATTGGGCAGCAGTTGTGGTCCGAAAAGTTGTTTGTCACATGATGGATATCTAAAACTAACGGAAGGATGTTTTGATTAGCATATATTCTATCTATTCTGCTGGCAGAAACAGAAGTCGTGCGGGTATATACAAAATGTCTGAGTTGGGTGCTTCAATTCGAAAAGTAGTCTCCGTATAAAGAAAACACTTTGAACCCAATTCGGTGCAAATGTAGCCGATCTGGTGTAGCGCGATAAATGGTCAAACAAGTATTTTAGGTCCAGAACTCTTTTATTTATATATAGTTGAGCCAAAGCTCAGATGCTTACCTTATTCAAATAGAATGCCTTAAAATGTCTGAGTTGGGTGCTTCAATTCGAAAACTAGTCTCCGTATAAAGAAAACTCTTTGAACCCAATTCGGTGCAAATGTAGCCGATGTGTTAGTCTGACAAATGTGATAACGGTATGTAATAATGGTGAAGTCCGATAGCTCTTACGTTGTGCGGTGTAGCGCGATAAATGGTCAAACAAGTATTTTAGGTCCAGAACTCTTTTATTTATATATAGTTGAGCCAAAGCTCAGATGCTTACCTTATTCAAATAGAATGCCTTAAAATGTCTGAGTTGGGTGCTTCAATTCAAAAAGTGGTCTTTGTATAAAAAAAACACCTTGAACCCAATTCTGTGCAAATGTAGCCGATGTGTTAATCTTACAAATGTGATAACGGTATGTAATAATGGTAAAGTCCGATAGCTCTTACGTTGCGCGGTGTAGCGCGATAAATGGTCAAACAAGTATTTTAGGTCCAGAACACTTTTATTTATATATAGTTGAGCCAAAGCTCAGATGCTTACCTTATTCAAATAGAATACCTTCAAATGTCTGAGTTAGGTCCTTTTCTTAAAAAAGTAGTCTTCGTATAAAGAAAACACCCTGAACCCAATTCGGTGCAAATGTAGCCGATGTGTTAGTCTGACAAATGTGATAACGGTATGTAATAATGGTAAAGTCCGATAGCTCTTACGTTGCGGGGTCGATGTGTTAGTCTGACAAATGTGATAACGGTATGTAATAATAGTAAAGTCCGATAGCTCTCACGTTGCGCGATAAATGGTCAAACAAGTATTTTAGGTCCAGAACTCTTTTATTTATATATAGTTGAGCCAAAGCTCAGTTTTTTTTTTTTTTTTTTTTTTTTTTTTTTTTTTTTTTTTAGCTGCTCAGAAGTGATTGTAACAAACAGTTTACACTAGTTTTGGGGATTAATCAATTTCCTCATCATTGCAGCGTGGGGCGAAAAAACTATACACATTAAAGAATGAATAAACAAAGGGTCATTCGAAAGAAAAAAAAAAAAAAAAAAAAAAAAAAAAAAAAAAAAAAAAAACGCAGTGTTAATACAATCTAATGGTACACTAAAGCATATTTTGAATAACATAATTAATCATTGAATAGCACATTAACTATTAAAAGTAGAAATATGCATTAAATGCCAAGAAGTGATTGGATGAAGTCATACTAGTGATATCTGCAAGACGCACTCTACATACGATTGGGGAGGTTGTGTAACATACCGCGACTGGAGCTTTACGTGAGTAATTGGTGATAATCTTTCGATAATCCAAAATTTACTAATGTTTTTTCGACGCCGTATTTGAATATGTTGGTTTGAATAAGCGAACGAATTCGTTTTTTTACAATCCATAATATTTTACGTTGAAATTTTTCATTATGCCAAATGTTTTTGTTTTCTTTGTCAAGTTTCCGTTTTTCATTTATTATTGTGATTTTATATGTGATAACCATTTTGGCTGCCAGTATGTCATTTTTATTTAAGTTTATGTTCGAAAAAATGAAGTCTTTTGTTAGAGTTGGCGGATTTTCTTGAATTTTATCTAGAAGTTCTTGCATTTCTTTTATTATTTGTTGGGCATTATCGCAATTAAAAATCACGTGATTAATGTTATCTGTTTGTTGTCGGCAGAATTTACATGATCGGATTTGTATTTTTCCGTCGTAGTAAGGATTAAAATTATTGGTTCGAAAGAAGTCTCCATATAAAAATGCGTTGTGGGCAATGCGGTAATTAGTGTCGCATTCAATGTTTGTAAAGTAATGTTTACTGTTTCGCTGATTAAATGTTATAACATCCCATTTTAGTTCTCGATTCGCATGGGATTTTAATAGTAAGTTTTTTAATAGCACTGTATAAATAGGTTTAATTTTGCCGGAGACCAATTCGAAATCATGCCTTTGTAAAATACGTAAGGATGTTCTAATTTCTTGATGGATTTGATCAGGGTAAATTGTGTTTGGAGCCGAATTGCTATAGATACGTGTATTGAGATTTTTCATTGTAGGTCCAAAATTATAACGGAACCATTCTTCCCATAGATTTTCTATTTTCTCTAGTCTTGAGATGTGGTATATTCTGGTTGTTTTTGCGGCGAGAATTTTTATGTTAATTTGCGGGAAGAGTAGACCGCCATCCTCACGTTGGGCAATTAATTTGATTCGTTTAATTTTTTCAATCTTGCTTGGATACCACAAAAATCTATATAGTAAGTTTTGAATTTGGTTTATAAAGCATTTTGGGATCACAATGTGTTTACTTATTTGTAGGATTTGTGGCATAATAAGAGCGTTAATTAAAGTAACTCTTCCTTTTAGAGTAAGTTTTCTATGTTGATGTTTTTTCAACAAAAAATTGATTGTTTTTGTTGCTTTTTCCAGGTTACTTTGGGTGCAGTTTTCGCTAATGCTAAAATAAATTCCTAAAACTTTTATCGTTTTCTGTATGGCTTCGCCCGGAAATATTTCTAGCACCGTTCTTTCCATTTCTCTATCGTTGGTAATAATTTGGGTTTTATTCAAGTTAATTTGTTGTCCAGAGAAAGTTTCATATTTTTTTAATTCGTTCATTGCGTGAATTATTGAGCCAGGTTCCGTAATGAGTAGGGTCAGGTCATCTGCATATTGTTCTAGTTTACATTCTATTTTACCAATTTTGTACCCTTTTACGTTTACGTTCGCATTTATATTCTGTGTTAGGGTTTCCAATCCAATTAGAAATAAAAGCATGGAGCAGGGACATCCTTGCCTTATGCCTCTGTTTAGGTAGATGTCTTTCGTGAGTGCTCCATTTATTTCAATTTTGCTAATAATTTGCGTGTACAAAATCTTAATCCATTGTATTAATTGTTCTGGTATGTTAAGTTTTTTCAAGATTTTGAATATAAAGCGGTGATTTACCCGATCGAAAGCTTTTTCAAAATCTATTGCCATTACTGTAAGGGCACCGTTTGTTTGTTTCGCAGCGTTTATGGCAGCCGAGATATTGTACAGACAATGATCTATAGTTCTACCTTTAATTGCGCATTTTTGGTTGGGGCTAATTATTCTGTCAATTGCTAATTCCAAACGCTTACTGATAATTTTGCTTAGAATTTTGTAATCCGTATTTAGAAGGGCAATCGGTCTCCAATTTTTTAGATTTTTTTTGGGTCCCTTTTTGTATATTAATTTTATTATGGCTGTTCTCATTGATAGGGGCATTACTTTTTTAAGAAATATATTGTTATATAACTCTATCATGTCTTGTTTTATACAAGGCCACATTAGTTTATAAAACTTGGTGGTTATTCCATCTTCCCCTGGGGAACTATCGTTATTTAATTCTTGTATGGCGTTATGAATTTCTAATTCTCCGATGGGTGCAGTCATTAATTTTATCTCTGATTGATCAATCTTAATTGGCAGTATTCTCTCGAGGTAGGTGTCTTGATTTTCGATTATTTCGTCTTTACCCCATAGCTCGTTGTAAAAGGTGAAAATTGTGTCTACCGTCTCTTGCGGTGTTTTCGTTACTTGACCGTTTTTGTTAATTACCATATATATTGCGTCTCGCTTTTGTGCATCTGTTTCTAATCTAAAGAAATCTCTTGTTGGTTTTTCATCGTCCCCTATTACCCTAATTTTAGACCGAATAATTGCTCCTTTATTAATTTTTGCTTCGTAGAGATCTATATTTTGTTGAGTTTCAAGCTCACTAAGCGTCATGTCGATGGGACTTGTTTTTATTGTACCGTGCTCCAATTGTTTTACAGCGTTTATGTATCTTGTTTTTTCCCCCTTTTTGATTTGTTGCGAAGTAGTTTGGACTATATTTTTAAGCATATCTTTTCCCATTTCCCACCAATCCAGAACGTTAAGTATCCTGCGTTTCTGTGTTTTCCATATTTCCCACATGATTGTTAAATGTTCGCTCACGCTCTTATGTTGTAGTACCAAGTTATTCATTTTATATAACGAAGGTCCCCAACGCTTGTTATTTTCGATTAATATAGATATGATAGGACAGTTGTTATGATCCGAAATATAATTAAACTTATGCTCTATGTGGGTCAGGATCTCTAGTCCTTCTGGGTTTCCGTAAATTCTATCGATACGCGACGCCGTGTTGGCTGTAATACGGGTATATTCTAATCGGTCACCTCTATGGTATCGAAAAGCATCTTTTATGTTAAAGCGGTCTGCAAGTCGGCTCCATGTTTTTCTATCCATCTTATTTCTTTTATCAAAATATTTCATGTTATCTAGGGGTGAGAGGATCATGTTAAAGTCCCCCATAATGTAGATAGGGCCTGAATTTGCCTCCGGCAAATCGGATTCAATCTTATCGATTAGTTCTTTACGTGTACTTCTATGTTTTTCGCCCGGGGGTAAATATATGTTGAAAAGCTCGATAGTTTGGTTTCTTCTTTGCATTTTTATGCATTGAATACGGTTTTCGGCGAGTATTTTATGGGTTATCTGGTGCGTCGTTAACAAGTGAGTTTTTACAATTATGGCGGTTCCGTGTCGAAAGTGATGATCGGACGATGCGCAGGTTATTGTGTTCGTGTAAATAACCAACCCGAAATTTTCAAATAAACTAGATTCAATTTCATGGTTCAGCCTATGTGTTTCCTGCACGCATAGAATGTCAATATTATTATGTTTCATATAATTTACTACTTTAGATGTTTTTGCTTCTAATCCATTGATGTTTAATGTTCCAATAACTAGATTGTTCTCTTGTTTCACTGTTTTTTCCATTTTGTCCATGTCATCGTTGGTATTGCTTTGGGTACTTTGGTACTATGATGTTGACAACTGTGTCATGTTTCGGGTAGTTTTGCTCCATCATGTTCTTGTCGGGGGCGTTTTGGCGTGCGGTGGTTCACATGTTGGCTCAAGATTCTTGGCCATTCATAACGAGTGGGTGTTGGTGGATGGGTTAAGGACACTTCTAAAGATGATCTTGGTTCCATGTTCTCTACTTGTTCCTGGTCAATGGTTTCGCTTGTATTTTGGTTTGAATCTGTGGAGATTTCTTTGGTTCTTTGGGCCTTTTGTTGAACATCATCGGACTTTTTGTATTGAACTGGGTTTGTTTTGGATTTACTCTCATCTTGTGTTTTGCCTTTTAATGTCTTGTTCTTTTTCGGTGTATTCTTTGCTTGTGTCGTGCTCGTCATTTTTTGTTGTTGTTTTAAGATTGGGATTCCGCTCTCTATTTGGGCATTTTTGATTATGTTTTCTAGTTCCATCTCAGGGGCCGAATTTATGAATATCTCATCTCTTGAGTTTTCAAATAGCTCCAATACCCGGTAGTGATTTTCTGTTTGAATAGACCAGCTGCTTGCAATATTTTCTTGTGGTTGGTTTTTGCGTTTGACCACATGCCATTCCGGTTGTTCGGTTTGGGTGATCGGGGTTGATGTTTGAATTTCCTGGTGTAATATTCGTTGTGGTGTTGTTTTGTTTGATGACTGGGTGGCGAGGTTTCTGGTGGAGCCTTTGTTTGAGTGGAAGACTGCCCTTTTCCTTGGCGCAACCATACGACAATTACGTGTTGTATGGCCACTACACTCACAAATTGTACAAAATCCCTTTTTCGGGCATTTATTTTGGAGGTGGCCTCTATGTTTGCAATAGTTGCAAAGAGGCGCGTTTTCTTCTCCTGGGCGGGTTACAGTTACCCATCTGCCGCCAATCTTAATCACCGGTGGGATGTTTCCTTTATTGATTTTGGACATTCTTAGGTTGATCCATCCATTTTTAATCGACGGAAAATTTCGATGGTGACCAAATTGGTGAGATTTAATTTTACCCCAATTATGTTTGGCTATCAGGTCTTGAATCTTCTTCATTGGGACATCACATGGTATTGGGTGGAGGGTGATTGTTTCCAGTTCAGCCCTCGGAAGTTCTGCCCGAATTCTCATGGTAGATCCGTTTTCGGAAGTGAAGCTGATGTTATTGGTTTCAAAGTATTCAATTATGTCCGAAATTTGGGGGATTGATGTGCCTAATGCATCTTGTTTCAGGGTAAGAAGAAATGTACATTCTTTGTAGCTTTCCATTATTACTCCTTCGACAAAATCTGCGATGTGGAAAAGTGGAGCTCCTTCGGCAAAGAGTTCCATGAAGACTGATACACTCATTTGCTCTACCGTACCAGTAAGTTGGACCATGATTGTTCTCTCTAGTTTTATTTCAATTTCCGGGGTTTGTTGGGTTGTCATGTTTGTTTGTTATTGTTCGATTTTTACCGTTTCGCCGAAAATAATTATTTAAATTTATATATCAAGGAAATAACACAAATTTACCGGATTCAATGCAGGGGTGATGATCTACCAGTTGTGTTCTCGGTTGCCTCGACGTTCTTCGAAGTTAATGCGAAGAATCTGTGCAGAGACGTGGAGAGGATCTATGACGGTTGTTCGTCGGTATTGTTCCGATACTAAGTCGGTCGACGTCTTCTTTATTGTCGGAGTAAGTATATCCAACCGCAACGGCGATATCCACAGACTGGGTAGGTCGTCCGGTTTTGTGGAGGTGACCGTTCTTCCGGTGTCGAGGAGTTGTTGTTGTGGCGGTGTTGTGGAGTTGTTGGTGCTTCCGGTGTTGTAGAGCTGTTGGTGCTTCCGGTGTTGTAGAGCTGTATGGTGCTTCCGGTGTTGTAGATCGACTTGTCAAGGTGCAGAAAAACAGGAATATCAGCGAACGTCGTTTCTATTCGGTAAGAGAACCTGAGAGTAGAGTAGCCACAATACAGATTCTTACCTTATTCAAATAGAATACCTTAAAATATCTGACTTAGGTCCTTTAATTCGAAAAGTAGTCTCCGTATAAAGAAAACACGTTGAACCCAATTCGGTGCAAATGTAGCCGATGTGTTAGTCTGACAAATGTGATAACGGTATGTAATAATGGTGAAGTCTGATAGCTCTTACGTTGTGCGGTGTAGCGCGATAAATGGTCAAACAAGTATTTTAGGTCCCGAACTCTTTTATTTTTATATAGTTGAGCCAAAGTTCAGATGCTTACCTTATTCAAATAGAATGCCTTAAAATGTCTGAGTTGGGTGCTTTAATTCGAAAAGTAGTCTCCGTATAAAGAAAACACTTTGAACCCAATTCGGTGCAAATGTAGCCGATGTGTTAGTCTGACAAATGTGATAACGGTATGTAATAATGGTGAAGTCCGATAGCTCTTACGTTGTGCGGTGTAGCGCGATAAATGGTCAAACAAGTATTTTAGGTCCAGAACTCTTTTATTTATATATAGTTGAGCCAAAGCTCAGATGCTTACCTTATTCAAATAGAATGCCTTAAAATGTCTGAGTTGGGAGCTTTAATTTGAAAAGTAGTCTCCGTATAAAGAAAACACTTTGAACCCAATTCGGTGCAAATGTAGCCGATGTGGTGTAGCGCGATAAATGGTCAAACAAGTATTTTAGGTCCAGAACACTTTTATTTATATATAGTTGAGCCAAAGCTCAGATGCTTACCTTATTCAAATAGAATGCCTTAAAATGTCTGAGTTGGGTGCTTCAATTCAAAAAGTGGTCTTTGTATAAAAAAAAACACATTGAAACCAATTCTGTGCAAATGTAGCTGATGTGTTAATCTGACAAATGTGATAACGGTATGTAATAATGGTAAAGTCCGATAGCTCTTACGTTGTGCGGTGTAGCGCGATAAATGGTCAAACAACTATTTTAGGTCCAGAACTCTTTTATTTATATATAGTTGAGCCAAAGCTCAGATGCTTACCTTATTCAAATAGAATGCCTTAAAATGTCTGAGTTGGGTGCTTCAATTCGAAAAGTAGTCTCCGTATAAAGAAAACACTTTGAACCCAATTCGGTGCAAATGTAGCCGATGTGGTGTAGCGCGATAAATGGTCAAACAAGTATTTTAGGTCCAGAACTCTTTTATTTATATATAGTTGAGCCAAAGCTCAGATGCTTACCTTATTCAAATAGAATGCCTTAAAATGTCTGAGTTGGGTGCTTCAATTCGAAAAGTAGTCTC
Organism: Ciona robusta; assembly: GCF_009617815.1. Classification (NCBI taxonomy): domain Eukaryota; kingdom Metazoa; phylum Chordata; class Ascidiacea; order Phlebobranchia; family Cionidae; genus Ciona; species Ciona robusta. The sequence continues at coordinate 90,441 of NW_028323127.1, forward strand.
CGTATAAAGGAAACACCTTGAACCCAATTCTGTGCAAATGTAGCCGATGTGTTAATCTTAAAAATGTGATAACGGTATGTAATAATAGTAAAGTCCGATAGCTCTTACGTTGTGCGGTGTAGCGCGATAAATGGTCAAACAAGTATTCAAACAAGTATTTTAGGTCCAGAACACTTTTATTTATATATAGTTGAGCCAAAGCTCAGATGCTTACGTTGTGCGGTGTAGCGCGATAAATGGTCAAACAAGTATTTTAGGTCCAGAACTCTTTTATTTATATATAGTTGAGCCAAAGCTCAGATGCTTACCTTATTCAAATAGAATGCCACAAAATGTCTGAGTTGGGTGCTTCAATTCAAAAAGTGGTCTTTGTATAAAGGAAACACCTTGAACCCAATTCGGTGCAAATTTAGCCGATGTGTTAGTCTGACAAATGTGATAACGGTATGTAATAATGGTATAGTCTGATAGCTCTTACGTTGTGCGGTGTAGCGCGATAAATGGTCAAACAAGTATTTTAGGTCCCGAACTCTTGTATTTATATATAGTTGAGCCAAAGTCAGATGCTTACCTTATTCAATTAGAATGCCACAAAATGTCTGAGTTGGGTGCTTCAATTCAAAAAGTGGTCTTTGTATAAAGGAAACACCTTGAACCCAATTCGGTGCAAATTTAGCCGATGTGTTAGTCTGACAAATGTGATAACGGTATGTAATAATGGTGAAGTCTGATAGCTCTTACGTTGTGCGGTGTAGCGCGATAAATGGTCAAACAAGTATTTTAGGTCCAGGACTCTTTTATTTATATAGAGTTGAGCCAAAGCTCAGATGCTTACCTTATTCAAATAGAATGCCTTAAAATGTCTGACTTAGGTACTTTTATTCGAAAAGTAGTCTCCGTATAAAGAAAACACTTTGAACCCAATTCGGTGCAAATGTAGCCGATGTGTTAGTCTGACAAATGTGATAACGGTATGTAATAATGGTATAGTCTGATAGCTCTTACGTTGTGCGGTGTAGCGCGATAAATGGTCAAACAAGTATTTTAGGTCCAGAACTCTTTTATTTATATATAGTTGAGCCAAAGCTCAGATGCTTACCTTATTCAAATAGAATGCCTTAAAATGTCTGAGTTGGGTGCTTCAATTCGAAAACTAGTCTCCGTATAAAGAAAACACTTTGAACCCAATTCGGTGCAAATGTAGCCGATGTGTTAGTCTGACAAATGTGATAACGGTATGTAATAATGGTGAAGTCCGATAGCTCTTACGTTGTGCGGTGTAGCGCGATAAATGGTCAAACAAGTATTTTAGGTCCAGAACTCTTTTATTTATATATAGTTGAGCCAAAGCTCAGATGCTTACCTTATTCAAATAGAATGCCTTAAAATGTCTGAGTTGGGTGCTTCAATTCAAAAAGTGGTCTTTGTATAAAAAAAACACCTTGAACCCAATTCTGTGCAAATGTAGCCGATGTGTTAATCTTAAAAATGTGATAACGGTATGTAATAATAGTAAAGTCCGATAGCTCTTACGTTGTGCGGTGTAGCGCGATAAATGGTCAAACAAGTATTTTAGGTCCAGAACTCTTTTATTTATATATAGTTGAGCCAAAGCTCAGATGCTTACCTTATTCAAATAGAATGCCTTAAAATGTCTGAGTTGGGTGCTTTAATTTGAAAAGTAGTCTCCGTATAAAAAAAACACTTTGAACCCAATTCGGTGCAAATGTAGCCGATGTGGTGTAGCGCGATAAATGGTCAAACAAGTATTTTAGGTCCAGAACACTTTTATTTATATATAGTTGAGCCAAAGCTCAGATGCTTACCTTATTCAAATAGAATGCCTTAAAATGTCTGAGTTGGGTGCTTCAATTCAAAAAGTGGTCTTTGTATAAAATAAAACACATTGAAACCAATTCTGTGCAAATGTAGCTGATGTGTTTATCTGACAAATGTGATAACGGTATGTAATAATGGTAAAGTCCGATAGCTCTTACGTTGTGCGGTGTAGCGCGATAAATGGTCAAACAACTATTTTAGGTCCAGAACTCTTTTATTTATATATAGTTGAGCCAAAGCTCAGATGCTTACCTTATTCAAATAGAATGCCTTAAAATGTCTGAGTTGGGTGCTTCAATTCGAAAAGTAGTCTCCGTATAAAGAAAACACTTTGAACCCAATTCGGTGCAAATGTAGCCGATGTGGTGTAGCGCGATAAATGGTCAAACAAGTATTTTAGGTCCAGAACTCTTTTATTTATATATAGTTGAGCCAAAGCTCAGATGCTTACCTTATTCAAATAGAATGCCTTAAAATGTCTGAGTTGGGTGCTTCAATTCGAAAACTAGTCTCCGTATAAAGAAAACACTTTGAACCCAATTCGGTGCAAATGTAGCCGATGTGTTAGTCTGACAAATGTGATAACGGTATGTAATAATGGTGAAGTCCGATAGCTCTTACGTTGTGCGGTGTAGCGCGATAAATGGTCAAACAAGTATTTTAGGTCCAGAACTCTTTTATTTATATATAGTTGAGCCAAAGCTCAGATGCTTACCTTATTCAAATAGAATGCCTTAAAATGTCTGAGTTGGGTGCTTCAATTCAAAAAGTGGTCTTTGTATAAAAAAAACACCTTGAACCCAATTCTGTGCAAATGTAGCCGATGTGTTAATCTTACAAATGTGATAACGGTATGTAATAATGGTAAAGTCCGATAGCTCTTACGTTGCGCGGTGTAGCGCGATAAATGGTCAAACAAGTATTTTAGGTCCAGAACACTTTTATTTATATATAGTTGAGCCAAAGCTCAGATGCTTACCTTATTCAAATAGAATACCTTCAAATGTCTGACTTAGGTCCTTTTCTTAAAAAAGTAGTCTTCGTATAAAGAAAACACCCTGAACCCAATTCGGTGCAAATGTAGCCGATGTGTTAGTCTGACAAATGTGATAACGGTATGTAATAATGGTAAAGTCTGATAGCTCTTACGTTGCGGGGTCGATGTGTTAGTCTGACAAATGTGATAACGGTATGTAATAATAGTAAAGTCCGATAGCTCTTACGTTGCGCGGTGTAGCGCGATAAATAGTCAAACAAGTATTTTAGGTCCAGAACTCTTTTATTTATATATAGTTGAGCCAAAGCTCAGATGCTTACCTTATTCAAATAGAATGCCTTAAAATGTCTGAGTTGGGTGCTTCAATTCGAAAACTAGTCTCCGTATAAAGAAAACACGTTGAACCCAACTCGGTGCAAATGTAGCCGATGTGTTAGTCTGACAAATGTGATAACGGTATGTAATAATGGTGAAGTCTGATAGCTCTTACGTTGTGCGGTGTAGCGCGATAAATGGTCAAACAAGTATTTTAGGTCCAGAACTCTTTTATTTATATATAGTTGAGCCAAAGCTCAGATGCTTACCTTATTCAAATAGAATGCCTTAAAATGTCTGAGTTGGGTGCTTCAATTCGAAAACTAGTCTCCGTATAAAGAAAACACGTTGAACCCAATTCGGTGCAAATGTAGCCGATGTGTTAGTCTGACAAATGTGATAACGGTATGTAATAATGGTGAAGTCTGATAGCTCTTACGTTGTGCGGTGTAGCGCGATAAATGGTCAAACAACTATTTTAGGTCCAGAACTCTTTTATTTATATATAGTTGAGCCAAAGCTCAGATGCTTACCTTATTCAAATAGAATGCCTTAAAATGTCTGAGTTGGGTGCTTTAATTCGAAAAGTAGTCTCCGTATAAAGAAAACACTTTGAACCCAATTCGGTGCAAATGTAGCCGATGTGTTAGTCTGACAAATGTGATAACGGTATGTAATAATGGTGAAGTCTGATAGCTCTTACGTTGTGCGGTGTAGCGCGATAAATGGTCAAACAAGTATTTTAGGTCCCGAACTCTTTTATTTTTATATAGTTGAGCCAAAGTTCAGATGCTTACCTTATTCAAATAGAATGCCTTAAAATGTCTGAGTTGGGTGCTTTAATTCGAAAAGTAGTCTCCGTATAAAGAAAACACTTTGAACCCAATTCGGTGCAAATGTAGCCGATGTGTTAGTCTGACAAATGTGATAACGGTATGTAATAATGGTGAAGTCCGATAGCTCTTACGTTGTGCGGTGTAGCGCGATAAATGGTCAAACAAGTATTTTAGGTCCAGAACTCTTTTATTTATATATAGTTGAGCCAAAGCTCAGATGCTTACCTTATTCAAATAGAATGCCTTAAAATGTCTGAGTTGGGTGCTTTAATTTGAAAAGTAGTCTCCGTATAAAGAAAACACTTTGAACCCAATTCGGTGCAAATGTAGCCGATGTGGTGTAGCGCGATAAATGGTCAAACAAGTATTTTAGGTCCAGAACACTTTTATTTATATATAGTTGAGCCAAAGCTCAGATGCTTACCTTATTCAAATAGAATGCCTTAAAATGTCTGAGTTGGGTGCTTCAATTCAAAAAGTGGTCTTTGTATAAAAAAAAACACATTGAAACCAATTCTGTGCAAATGTAGCTGATGTGTTAATCTGACAAATGTGATAACGGTATGTAATAATGGTAAAGTCCGATAGCTCTTACGTTGTGCGGTGTAGCGCGATAAATGGTCAAACAAGTATTTTAGGTCCAGAACTCTTTTATTTATATATAGTTGAGCCAAAGCTCAGATGCTTACCTTATTCAAATAGAATGCCTTAAAATGTCTGAGTTGGGTGCTTCAATTCAAAAAGTGGTCTTTGTATAAAAAAAACACCTTGAACCCAATTCTGTGCAAATGTAGCCGATGTGTTAATCTTACAAATGTGATAACGGTATGTAATAATGGTAAAGTCCGATAGCTCTTACGTTGCGCGGTGTAGCGCGATAAATGGTCAAACAAGTATTTTAGGTCCAGAACACTTTTATTTATATATAGTTGAGCCAAAGCTCAGATGCTTACCTTATTCAAATAGAATACCTTCAAATGTCTGACTTAGGTCCTTTTCTTAAAAAAGTAGTCTTCGTATAAAGAAAACACCCTGAACCCAATTCGGTGCAAATGTAGCCGATGTGTTAGTCTGACAAATGTGATAACGGTATGTAATAATGGTAAAGTCCGATAGCTCTTACGTTGTGCGGTGTAGCGCGATAAATGGTCAAACAAGTATTTTAGGTCCAGAACTCTTTTATTTATATATAGTTGAGCCAAAGCTCAGATGCTTACCTTATTCAAATAGAATGCCTTAAAATGTCTGAGTTGGGTGCTTCAATTCGAAAACTAGTCTCCGTATAAAGAAAACACGTTGAACCCAATTCGGTGCAAATGTAGCCGATGTGTTAGTCTGACAAATGTGATAACGGTATGTAATAATGGTGAAGTCTGATAGCTCTTACGTTGTGCGGTGTAGCGCGATAAATGGTCAAACAACTATTTTAGGTCCAGAACTCTTTTATTTATATATAGTTGAGCCAAAGCTCAGATGCTTACCTTATTCAAATAGAATGCCTTAAAATGTCTGAGTTGGGTGCTTCAATTCGAAAACTAGTCTCCGTATAAAGAAAACACGTTGAACCCAATTCGGTGCAAATGTAGCCGATGTGTTAGTCTGACAAATGTGATAACGGTATGTAATAATGGTGAAGTCTGATAGCTCTTACGTTGTGCGGTGTAGCGCGATAAATGGTCAAACAACTATTTTAGGTCCAGAACTCTTTTATTTATATATAGTTGAGCCAAAGCTCAGATGCTTACCTTATTCAAATAGAATACCTTAAAATATCTGACTTAGGTCCTTTAGTTCGAAAAGTAGTCTCCGTATAAAGAAAACACTTTGAACCCAATTCGGTGCAAATGTAGCCGATGTGTTAGTCTGACAAATGTGATAACGGTATGTAATAATGGTGAAGTCCGATAGCTCTTACGTTGTGCGGTGTAGCGCGATAAATGGTCAAACAAGTATTTTAGGTCCAGAACACTTTTATTTATATATAGTTGAGCCAAAGCTCAGATGCTTACGTTGTGCGGTGTAGCGCGATAAATGGTCAAACAAGTATTTTAGGTCCAGAACTCTTTTATTTATATATAGTTGAGCCAAAGCTCAGATGCTTACCTTATTCAAATAGAATGCCTTAAAATGTCTGAGTTGGGTGCTTCAATTCGAAAAGTAGTCTCCGTATAAAGGAAACACCTTGAACCCAATTCTGTGCAAATGTAGCCGATGTGTTAATCTTAAAAATGTGATAACGGTATGTAATAATAGTAAAGTCCGATAGCTCTTACGTTGTGCGGTGTAGCGCGATAAATGGTCAAACAAGTATTTTAGGTCCAGAACACTTTTATTTATATATAGTTGAGCCAAAGCTCAGATGCTTACGTTGTGCGGTGTAGCGCGATAAATGGTCAAACAAGTATTTTAGGTCCAGAACTCTTTTATTTATATATAGTTGAGCCAAAGCTCAGATGCTTACCTTATTCAAATAGAATGCCTTAAAATGTCTGAGTTGGGTGCTTCAATTCGAAAACTAGTCTCCGTATAAAGAAAACACTTTGAACCCAATTCGGTGCAAATGTAGCCGATGTGTTAGTCTGACAAATGTGATAACGGTATGTAATAATGGTGAAGTCCGATAGCTCTTACGTTGTGCGGTGTAGCGCGATAAATGGTCAAACAAGTATTTTAGGTCCAGAACTCTTTTATTTATATATAGTTGAGCCAAAGCTCAGATGCTTACCTTATTCAAATAGAATGCCTTAAAATGTCTGAGTTGGGTGCTTCAATTCGAAAAGTAGTCTCCGTATAAAGAAAACACTTTGAACCCAATTCGGTGCAAATGTAGCCGATCTGGTGTAGCGCGATAAATGGTCAAACAAGTATTTTAGGTCCAGAACTCTTTTATTTATATATAGTTGAGCCAAAGCTCAGATGCTTACCTTATTCAAATAGAATGCCTTAAAATGTCTGAGTTGGGTGCTTCAATTCGAAAACTAGTCTCCGTATAAAGAAAACACTTTGAACCCAATTCGGTGCAAATGTAGCCGATGTGTTAGTCTGACAAATGTGATAACGGTATGTAATAATGGTGAAGTCCGATAGCTCTTACGTTGTGCGGTGTAGCGCGATAAATGGTCAAACAAGTATTTTAGGTCCAGAACTCTTTTATTTATATATAGTTGAGCCAAAGCTCAGTTTTTTTTTTTTTTTTTTTTTTTTTTTTTTTGTACTTTTTTTAGCTGCTCAGAAGTGATTGTAAGAATATGTTTGTGGCAACTCAACGTCCTCATCATTGCAGCGGGCGAAACACTATACACATACACATTACGGTGCAAAAGCCAATTGATGCATTTATACGCAACGCAATACAAACAAGTGATGCACTACACTAAAAAGAAAGTGATACAATTATATTTCGCTACACTTGGAACAGTTTGACCTTCATTAAAGTAAATTGGGGTAGGATTCACGGATATTAAAGATTTGGAGAGATTTTTCTTTTCCATTTACTGCGACGCTTTTTTGTATATTTACACGAGTTTTTGTTTTGACGACCCATAAAATTTTACGTTGGAATTCTGCGTTATGCCAGCAAAGTTTATTGGCTATATCTAATCTTAACTTTTGGTTGATCATCTCGGTTTTGAATATGTTCATTACTTTTGCCCCAAAGAAGTTGTTCGCATTAATACCATTATTTAACATGACGAGTTCCTTGGTGATTTTTAGAGGTTCTATTAAGATCGCGTTTAATAGATGTTGGATTTTATTTAATATACTTTTTGCGTTTTGGCAATCATATAGTACGTGCTCTATGTTGTCCGTAGGTAGATGACAGAATTTACAGATTCTGATTTGGATTTGCCCATTAAAATGTGGTTCAAAATTATTTTTCCGGAAGAAATCCCCAAAAAGAAATGCGTTATGGGCTATTTTATAAGCGACGTCTCGTTCTTTATTGTTGAAATGAGGTTTTATCTGTTTTTTCTGATACGTTATGTTTTCCCAGTCATGCGGGCTATCGATGACACTTTTGTTTTGGAAAAATTGATCCGTAAGAACCGCATAGATCGGTTTTATTTTACTGGAAGTTAACGCAACGTCGTTTTTATTTAAGAGAAGGAAAGTAGATCTAATGCTCCTATGCGTCGGATCTGGAAATAATGTACTCGGTACAAGGTTAGTATAAATTTCGGGGTTGAGGATCTTTATCGTAGATCCAAGGTTATAACGAAACCATTCATGCCAGATCTCGGAAGTTTGGGTTAATTGTGAGATTGCGTATATTCTTGAAGCTTTCGCTGATTCTATTTTGGCTTGGATGTTTGGGAATGAGAGACCACCTTTTTTATGGGGTGCATACAGCACCATTCGTTAAATCTTTTCGATCTTTCCAGGGTACCAGAGAAATGAAAAAAGGGCGTTTTGGATTTTGTTTGTAAAGTGTTTCGGAATTACGACATGTTTACTGATTTGTAAGATTTGCGGCATTAGCAACGAGTGGACTAAGGTGGTGCGGCCTTTCAGGGTAAGTTTTCGTATTCTATGTTTATTTGCTAGGAAGGTGATAGCCGCTTGCGCTTTATCTAAATTTCGTTGCGTACAATTTTCTGTTAGACTAAAATATATTCCCAGGACTTTTATCATATTTTTGATTGTATCATTTGTAGCGTATTTGGGCGCCGTACTCACGTTCGTCATTATCTGGGTTTTGTTCTTATTTATTTTTTGGCCAGATGTTCTTTCGTATGCATCTAGTTCCTTAAAAACATGAGGTATAGATTTCGCATCTCCTAATATTATTGTTAAATCATCTGCGTATTGTTCTATTTTGCATACGGTCTGATTTATTCTAAAGCCTCTAATATTAGTATTCGCGGCTATTTTCCTTGTCAGCATTTCCGCCCCTAAGAGAAACAATATCATAGAGCAGGGGCACCCCTGTCTTATTCCTCTGCGCATATAGATTGCCTTCGTAAATGCGCCATTTACCTCAACTTTACTGTGGATATTGTTGTACAAAATTTTTATCCACCTAATAAAGCCTTTTGGAAGGTCTAGTTTTTCTAGTACTTTATAGATAAATTCGTGACTGACTCTGTCAAACGCCTTTTCAAAGTCTACAGCCATGATCGTTATATCTTTTTTGAAATGCTTGGCAGCGTTAATTGCGCCAGAAATATTATATAAACAGTGGTCGATTGTACGCCCTTTGATTGCGCATTTTTGTGAGGGACTGATCAAGTGTTCAATAATTTGGTCTAGGCGTCTGCTTATGATTTTGCTTAGAATCTTGTAGTCCGTATTGAGCAATGAGATCGGTCGCCAGTTTTTAAGGTCCGTTTTTGGGCCCTTTTTATGCATAAGTTTAATAATTGCTGTCCGCATTGTATTAGGCATTATCTGCTGTAGGTATATATTATTGTATAGCTCCACTAATTCCAATTTTATGAATGGCCACATCGATTTATAAAATTTTGTGGTAAAGCCATCACTACCGGGTGAACTATCCCCCTTCATATCTTGAATGGCTAGTTTTATTTCGGCTTCGTTAATCGGGGCGATAAGGGCTTTTTTTAATTTTGGGTTAAGCGAGGGTGGCAATACGTCGCTCAAGTAGGCGTTCTGGTTTTTGGTTTTTGATTTATTTCCCCATAGGTTATTATAAAAATCAAATATTCCCTGCATAGTTTCTTTTGGATGGTCCGTTAATGTCCCGTTTTCTTTTTTAATTGCGTATATGGATTCACGTTTTTGAGCGTCTGCTTCGAGTCTAAAGAATTGTCTGGTAGGTTTTTCATCATTTTCAATTGTTTTTACTTTGGATCTTATAATTGCACCTTGACATATTTTATCCTCATATCGCTCAATGTTATGTTGCAGTTCATATTGTCTGTTAGGTGCCTCGTTAGCGGTACTAGTTTCGGGGCGCATTAATTCAGCTACGGCTTTGGTGTATCTTTCTTTTTCCCCTTGGTTTACTTGTTGGGATAAGTTTTGTACCGTTGATCTTAATAATTGTTTACCTTGCTCCCACCAATCTAGGTAGTTATAAACCATTCGCTTTTTCGCTTTCCAGATGTCCCATACAATTCTAAGATATTCAATCACATCAGGATGTTCTAAGATCCGGTTGTTCAGTTTGTAGGTCGAACTGCCCCATCTTTTATTCGTTTCTACTTTTATGGTGAGTATCGGACAGTTATTGTGGTCTGTTATGTAATTTCGTTTATGCTCTATTTTTATAAGCAATGCTAAACTCGCCGGGTTTAAGTAGATTCGGTCTATTCTTGAAGCTGAATTGCGGGTGATTCGCGTATATTCAAGACGGTAACCGCGGAAAACCCGAAAAGCATCTTTTAGGAGACTGTGCCGCTGAAAGTTTGCCCATGCATTTCTATCAATTTTTTTTCTTTTGTCGAAATAGTTTTTGTGGTCTAAGGGGGTTAGCACCATATTAAAGTCTCCTGCGATTATAACTGGCGATACATGTTCTACAGGCATTACGGTATTCATTTTGTTTATAAGCGAAGCACGTTTTTTCATACAGTCGTACGTTGCGCCAGCAGGTAAGTAGACGTTGAATATTATAAGAGTTTCGTGTTTGCGCTTTAAAGTAATGCTCTGAATGCGATTCTCGCTAATGATTTTATGCGTGATGTAGTGCGACGACATTAAGAATTTTTTTACTAATATTACTGTGCCGCTTCTGAAGTTAACATCGGGGTCTAAAGCGTCTTTGGTATTCATATAAATTTCGAGCCCTCGTTTTTCTCTTAATTCATTAGCTTGGTCATTGCTAAGCCTATGAGCCTCCTGGATACATAGAATATCTATATCGTTTTCAATAATGAAGTTATAAGTTTGCATTATCTTTTTTCCTAAACCATTTACGTTGAGTGTTGCAATTTTGATAAGTTTCCCGTATTCGATTTTATCCTCCATGATTTTTTCTTGCAGAGGGTGTACTTTGGTAATTTAGTACTAGGTGAAAGTATGTCGCTACTTGATTATTTCTTTTTCTTCTTGGCGTGGTCGCTTTGGTGTTCTCGGTATGGCATGAGTATAAGTGGGCCTTTCTTTTCTGATTGGTGGAAGTGGTTCCATCGGTGTGATCTCTTCCGTTGTTCCATCCGGTTCTTGTGTGGGCAGTTTCGGATATTGCGAGATATACGCTTTGTTCGCCCAGTTCTCCTCGCCAAACAGCGCTCTCGGGGGTTGGGAAGCGGGACGTTGTTGTCGCGAAGACGGGGATCTTTCGTTCGCTGATTGTTCTATGCCATTTGCTCTCTTTGAGGTTTCCTCGGGTGTTGCATTCCTTTCTTTTTTGGTTTTAGGTGATGGTTGTTTTTTGGGAGAAGGCGTGTCCAATTGTCTTTCCAATGGTAAGTCCGGAGCCGATGTCATTAATACTTCCTCTTCCTCTTGCGAGGTTTCGAACAGTTGCAATATGTGGAAGTGGTTTTCAGTTGGAATTGTCCAATTTCCTTTTTCCTTGGTTCCTGAGTGGCGTCCTTCGACTCGAGTCCATTCTTCATTTCGGGTGTTGGCAGCTGGTGTAGAAGTTTGGCTTATTGGCAAGTGGCTTCTCTTGGTTGTTTCTTTCCTGGCGGGTGACTGAAAGGCGATGTTTTGGGTAGAGCCTTTATTTGTTTGAAACACTGCCCTTTTCCTCGGTGCAACCATACGGCAGTTGCGTGTTGTATGGCCACTGCACTTGCAGACTGCACAGAAGCCCTTTTTAGGGCATTTATTTTGAAGGTGCCCTCTGTGTTTGCAGTAGTTGCACAGAGGCGTGTTCTCCTCGCCCGGACGGGTTACCGTAACCCATCTACCCCCAATTTTGATGACTGGAGGGATATTTTGCTTATTAATTTTTCCCATTCTTAGATTAACCCAGCCATTTTTGATTGAAGGGAAATTTCGGTGGTGGCCATATTGGTGTGATTTAATTTCACCCCAATTATGTCTGGTCGCCAGTTCATGGATCTTTTTGATCGGGACATCTCACGGGATCGGGTGGAGGGTGATGGTTTCTAGTTCAGCCCTCGGAAGTTCAGCGCGGATCCTCATAATCGAGCCATTTTCAGAAGTAAAGCTGATGTTGTTTTCTTCGAAGTATCCAATTACGTCCGAAATAAGGGGAATTGTAGTGCCAAGTGCCTCTTGTTTTAGTGTGAGAAGGAAAGTGCATTCTTTGAAGTTTTCCATAATTACACCTTCTACGGACTCTGCAATATGGAATAGTGGAGCTCCTTCGGCAAAGAGTTCCATAAAAACTGAGACGCTCATTTGCTCGACCGTGCCAGTAAGTTGTACCATAATGGTTCTGTCAAGTTCTACATCTATTTCCGGGGTTTGTTGGTTTGTCATTTTTTTCCTTTGGCCGTTAATTATTATAACTTATTTTTAAAGAAAGATTTATATAGCGGAATAACCTATAGGGCTCACAGGCTAAGATTTTATCCCAAGTGCGCGTGTATGTACCGAAATACGAATTAGATTTTTAAGTATTCAAGTTTAACACGGTTAGATACTGTAAATTTATATAGCAAGAATACAACACAGGTTTACCGGGGATGGTGATGAATCACCAGATGCAGTAGAAGTTCAGAGGAGGTTTCGAGCAAATTGCAGTCCTCGCAGAGTCGTACAGTTTTTAGAGTTGGTGAGAGTAGTTCGTCGATGGTCTTCTGATATTGGCGTGATAACGGTTTAACCAAGTCTTTGTCGGAGCAGTAAATATATCCGACCGCGACGATATGCCCCAACAGGGGTAGGGTCGTCCGGTAGTGTGAGGTTGTAGAGGATTCCGGTGTTGTAGAGTTGGTGGAGCTTTAGTTGTTGTAGAGTGGCAGTTGTAGAGTTGTAGGTAGTCGGTGGGATGTGGAGAGACTTCTGGCGATGCAGCAATCAGGAATCAGCAGCAATACGTCGTTTCTATTTGGTAAGAGAATCTGAGAGTAGCCCAAATTCTTACCTTATTCAAATAGAATGCCTTAAAATGTCTGAGTTGGGTGCTTCAATTCAAAAAGTGGTCTTTGTATAAAAAAAACACCTTGAACCCAATTCTGTGCAAATGTAGCCGATGTGTTAATCTTACAAATGTGATAACGGTATGTAATAATGGTGAAGTCCGATAGCTCTTACGTTGCGCGGTGTAGCGCGATAAATGGTCAAACAAGTATTTTGGGTCCAGAAAACTTTTATTTATATATAGTTGAGCCAAAGCTCAGATGCTTACCTTATTCAAATAGAATACCTTCAAATGTCTGACTTAGGTCCTTTTCTTAAAAAAGTAGTCTTCGTATAAAGAAAACACCCTGAACCCAATTCGGTGCAAATGTAGCCAATGTGTTAGTCTGACAAATGTGATAACGGTATGTAATAATGGTAAAGTCCGATAGCTCTTACGTTGCGGGGTCGATGTGTTAGTCTGACAAATGTGATAACGGTATGTAATAATAGTAAAGTCCGATAGCTCTTACGTTGCGCGATAAATGGTCAAACAAGTATTTTAGGTCCAGAACTCTTTTATTTATATATAGTTGAGCCAAAGCTCAGATTCTTACCTTATTTAAATAGAATACCTTAAAATATCTGACTTAGGTCCTTTAATTCGAAAAGTAGTCTCCGTATAAAGAAAACACGTTGAACCCAATTCGGTGCAAATGTAGCCGATGTGTTAGTCTGACAAATGTGATAACGGTATGTAATAATGGTGAAGTCTGATAGCTCTTACATTGTGCGGTGTAGCGCGATAAATGGTCAAACAAGTATTTTAGGTCCCGAACTCTTTTATTTTTATATAGTTGAGCCAAAGCTCAGATGCTTACCTTATTCAAATAGAATGCCTTAAAATGTCTGAGTTGGGTGCTTCAATTCGAAAAGTAGTCTCCGTATAAAGAAAACACTTTGAACCCAATTCGGTGCAAATGTAGCCGATGTGTTAGTCTGACAAATGTGATAACGGTATGTAATAATGGTGAAGTCCGATAGCTCTTACGTTGTGCGATGTAGCGCGATAAATGGTCAAACAATTATTTTAGGTCCAGAACTCTTTTATTTATATATAGTTGAGCCTAAGCTCAGATGCTTACCTTATTCAAATAGAATGCCTTAAAATGTCTGAGTTGGGTCCTTTAATTTGAAAAGTAGTCTTCGTATAAAGAAAACACCCTGAACCCAATTCGGTGCAAATGTAGCCGATGTGTTAGTCTGACAAATGTGATAACGGTATGTAGTAATGGTAAAGTCCGATAGCTCTTACGTTGCGGGGTCGATGTGTTAGTCTGACAAATGTGATAACGGTATGTAATAATAGTAAAGTCCGATAGCTCTTACGTTGCCCGATAAATGGTCAAACAAGTATTTTAGGTCCAGAACTCTTTTATTTATATATAGTTGAGCCAAAGCTCAGATGCTTACCTTATTCAAATAGAATGCCTTAAAATCTCTGAGTTGGGTGCTTTAATTCGAAAAGTAGTCTCCGTATAAAGAAAACACTATGAACCCAATTCGGTGCAAATGTAGCCGATGTGTTAGTCTGACAAATGTGATAACGGTATGTAATAATGGTGAAGTCCGATAGCTCTTACGTTGTGCGGTGTAGCGCGATAAATGGTCAAACAAGTATTTTAGGTCCAGAACTCTTTTATTTATATATAGTTGAGCCAAAGCTCAGATGCTTACCTTATTCAAATAGAATACCTTAAAATATCTGACTTAGGTCCTTTAATTCGAAAAGTAGTCTCCGTATAAAGAAAACACGTTGAACCCAATTCGGTGCAAATGTAGCCGATGTGTTAGTCTGACAAATGTGATAACGGTATGTAATAATGGTGAAGTCTGATAGCTCTTACGTTGTGCGGTGTAGCGCGATAAATGGTCAAACAAGTATTTTAGGTCCAGAACTCTTTTATTTATATATAGTTGAGCCACAGCTCAGATGCTTACCTTATTCAAATAGAATGCCTTAAAATGTCTGACTTAGGTCCTTTAATTCGAAAAGTAGTCTCCGTATAAAGAAAACACTTTGAACCCAATTCGGTGCAAATGTAGCCGATGTGTTAGTCTGACAAATGTGATAACGGTATGTGATAATGGTGAAGTCCGATAGCTCTTACGTTGTGCGGTGTAGCGTGATAAATGGTCAAACAATTATTTTAGGTCCAGAACTCTTTTATTTATATATAGTTGAGCCAAAGCACAGATTCTTACCTTATTCAAATAGAATACCTTCAAATGTCTGACTTGGTTGGTTTAATTCAAAAAGTAGTCTTCGTATAAAGGAAACACCTTGAACCCAATTCGGTGCAAATTTAGCCGATGTGTTCGTCTGACAAATGTGATAACGGTATGTAATAATGGTGAAGTCTGATAGCTCTTACGTTGTGCGGTGTAGCGCGATAAATGGTCAAACAAGTATTTTAGGTCCAGGACTCTTTTATTTATATATAGTTGAGCCAAAGCTCAGATGCTTACCTTATTCAAATAGAATGCCTTAAAATGCCTGAGTCGGGTGCTTCAATTCAAAAAGTAGTCTCCGTATAAAGAAAACACTTTGAACCCAATTCGGTGCAAATGTAGCCGATGTGTTAGTCTGACAAATGTGATAACGGTATGTAATAATGGTGAAGTCTGATAGCTCTTACGTTGTGCGGTGTAGCGCGATAAATGGTCAAACAAGTATTTTAGGTCCCGAACTCTTTTATTTATATATAGTTGAGCCAAAGCTCAGATGCTTACCTTATTCAAATAGAATGCCTTAAAATCTCTGAGTTGGGTGCTTCAATTCGAAAAGTAGTCTCCGTATAAAGAAAACACTCTGAACCCAATTCGGTGCAAATGTAGCCGATGTGTTAGTCTGACAAATGTGATAACGGTATGTAATAATGGTGAAGTCCGATAGCTCTTACGTTGTGCGGTGTAGCGCGATAAATGGTCAAACAAGTATTTTAGGTCCAGAACTCTTTTATTTATATATAGTTGAGCCAAAGCTCAGATGCTTACCTTATTCAAATAGAATGCCTTAAAATGTCTGAGTTGGGTGCTTTAATTCGAAAAGTAGTCTCCGTATAAAGAAAACACTTTGAACCCAATTCGGTGCAAATGTAGCCGATCTGGTGTAGCGCGATAAATGGTCAAACAAGTATTTTAGGTCCAGAACTCTTTTATTTATATATAGTTGAGCCAAAGCTCAGATGCTTACCTTATTCAAATAGAATGCCTTAAAATGTCTGAGATGGGTGCTTCAATTCGAAAACTAGTCTCCGTATAAAGAAAACACTTTGAACCCAATTCGGTGCAAATGTAGCCGATGTGTTAGTCTGACAAATGTGATAACGGTATGTAATAATGGTGAAGTCCGATAGCTCTTACGTTGTGCGGTGTAGCGCGATAAATGGTCAAACAAGTATTTTAGGTCCAGAACTCTTTTATTTATATATAGTTGAGCCAAAGCTCAGATGCTTACCTTATTCAAATAGAATGCCTTAAAATGTCTGAGTTGGGTGCTTCAATTCAAAAAGTGGTCTTTGTATAAAAAAAACACCTTGAACCCAATTCTGTGCAAATGTAGCCGATGTGTTAATCTTACAAATGTGATAACGGTATGTAATAATGGTAAAGTCCGATAGCTCTTATGTTGCGCGGTGTAGCGCGATAAATGGTCAAACAAGTATTTTAGGTCCAGAAAACTTTTATTTATATATAGTTGAGCCAAAGCTCAGATGCTTACCTTATTCAAATAGAATACCTTCAAATGTCTGAGTTAGGTCCTTTTCTTAAAAAAGTAGTCTTCGTATAAAGAAAAACACCCTGAACCCAATTCGGTGCAAATGTAGCCGATGTGTTAGTCTGACAAATGTGATAACGGTATGTAATAATGGTAAAGTCCGATAGCTCTTACGTTGCGGGGTCGATGTGTTAGTCTGACAAATGTGATAACGGTATGTAATAATAGTAAAGTCCGATAGCTCTTACGTTGCGCGATAAATGGTCAAACAAGTATTTTAGGTCCAGAACTCTTTTATTTATATATAGTTGAGCCAAAGCTCAGATTCTTACCTTATTCAAATAGAATACCTTAAAATATCTGACTTAGGTCCTTTAATTCGAAAAGTAGTCTCCGTATAAAGAAAACACGTTGAACCCAATTCGGTGCAAATGTAGCCGATGTGTTAGTCTGACAAATGTGATAACGGTATGTAATAATGGTGAAGTCTGATAGCTCTTACGTTGTGCGGTGTAGCGCGATAAATGGTCAAACAAGTATTTTAGGTCCCGAACTCTTTTATTTTTATATAGTTGAGCCAAAGTTCAGATGCTTACCTTATTCAAATAGAATGCCTTAAAATGTCTGAGTTGGGTGCTTTAATTCGAAAAGTAGTCTCCGTATAAAGAAAACACTTTGAACCCAATTCGGTGCAAATGTAGCCGATGTGTTAGTCTGACAAATGTGATAACGGTATGTAATAATGGTGAAGTCCGATAGCTCTTACGTTGTGCGGTGTAGCGCGATAAATGGTCAAACAAGGATTTTAGGTCCAGAACTCTTTTATTTATATATAGTTGAGCCAAAGCTCAGATGCTTACCTTATTCAAATAGAATGCCTTAAAATGTCTGAGTTGGGTGCTTTAATTTGAAAAGTAGTCTCCGTATAAAGAAAACACTTTGAACCCAATTCGGTGCAAATGTAGCCGATGTGGTGTAGCGCGATAAATGGTCAAACAAGTATTTTAGGTCCAGAACACTTTTATTTATATATAGTTGAGCCAAAGCTCAGATGCTTACCTTATTCAAATAGAATGCCTTAAAATGTCTGAGTTGGGTGCTTCAATTCAAAAAGTGGTCTTTGTATAAAAAAAAACACATTGAAACCAATTCTGTGCAAATGTTGCTGATGTGTTAATCTGACAAATGTGATAACGGTATGTAATAATGGTAAAGTCCGATAGCTCTTACGTTGTGCGGTGTAGCGCGATAAATGGTCA
>NW_028323129.1:0-75836 GCF_009617815.1 Ciona robusta
AAAACTGCTTCCATGTCCTAAGTATGTGTTCAATCAAATAAAAGTGAAAAACATACAAATGTATATTATCATATAATTGATCTAAAAACCTGTGTCAGAAGTGGATTCGAACCCACGCCTCCATTCGGAGACCAGAATACTCAACACCACATTGTGGTGAAGAACACGACGTTCTTGAGTCTGGCGCCTTAGACCACTCGGCCATTCTGACAGCGCTGGAAGGAATGAGTATACGGCGTGTTCCATAAGGAGAAAAAATAAAAATAAACGCAAATGTTAAATTGACGTTTAAAATTTCTTTAGCTCAACTGTTTCAGCATATAATTAAGTTACTATATACAATTGCATAAAAAGCCAGAGGCCTGTCAAATCATCCATGTGGATTAAAACCAAAATAATCTACATTTAAACTAATGATCGGTTAGCTGAATTAAGTGTTGCTTATGTATGTTAAGCGTGATAGTATTCTTGCACCGTTATAAAATATCAGGTATATTTTATTTGAGTTGAAATTTGAATGTTGCATGTCAACGATCATCGGCGCCATGGCTTAGTGGTAAAGCGCCTGTCTAGTAAACAGGAGATCCTGGGTTCGATCCCCAGTGGTGCCTTCTTATCATCAGCTAAATTTATATTTTAAACCCCATTTAAAAGTACAGTGTTGGGGCATTTATTAATCCAATTAAAATATCATCTTCTTCATTTGCAGCGTCGCCAAACGTATAATTTTCAGCGACAATGCATTAGGTTAATTTTAAAATGTACTAACAGATTTAAACATCGGCGCCATGGCTTAGTGGCAAAGCGCCTGTCTGTAAACAGGAGATCCTGGGTTCGATCCCCAGTGGTGCCTCTTAATAGCGTTCTAGACAAACATTGCGCTAGAGCTTCTCTTTTTTTCAATTAATCGTAGGAACGTAATAGAGTATTCATGAATATATTCAATAATTATATTATGTATTTACAGTGACGTTATATACGGCCTAGGACAAAAGCCAGTGTGTTGTAAGTAAAATTTCCAGGTTTCGAAACGTAATACGCCTTTTTAAACACATAAAAATTAAAGATAGATTTATTTTACACAGCATAAACCTTTTTGACGTAATACACTGTACATACACAATACCTCTATATGTACAATCGACAGTTGAAAGTATTTAAACGAAGAAAAAATATCTTCAATCAGGCTTCTTTTTAAACTTGAACATACAGATTGTTATCGTCTCCTTTGGTTTCTAAGAGCACAGAGGAATGCAGATAATAACCGTGAAGGCTCATTTCCCACAAACAACAGGACATTGTGTTGATTCAAAAGATTATTCTACCTTTTATCGTCAGCTTTGCGCAGTGGCGGTATCGTAGCTTATGAGGTTTATCCGAGGCGCGATTATTGCTAGTTGAAAACTATTACCAATACCCCGCCCGATTGCCGTGAAATTCGACGATTGTGGCAATTTCTGAAGGGTTCTTAGGAGCCTTTATTCTTATTATTCCCTCGCGTTGTGAACTTCTATTAGTTGTCAAAATTCAGCTCGAAACAGGAGGTTTGTCGAATCCGCGTGACAATATAATGATTTTTCCCAAAACTGCTTCCATGTCCTAAGTATGTGTTCAATCAAATAAAAGTGAAAAACATACAAATGTATATTATCATATAATTGATCTAAACCCTGTGTCAGAAGTGGATTCGAACCCACGCCTCCATTCGGAGACCAGAATACTCAACACCACATTGTGGTGAAGAACACGACGTTCTTGAGTCTGGCGCCTTAGACCACTCGGCCATTCTGACAGCGCTGGAAGGAATGAGTATACGTGTTCCATAAGGAGAAAAAACAAAAATAAACGCAAATGTTAAATTGACGTTTAAAATTTCTTTAGCTCAACTGTTTCAGCATATAAATTAAGTTACTATATACAATTGCATAAAAAGCCAGAGGCCTGTCAAATCATCCATGTGGATTAAAACCAAAATAATCTACATTTAAGCTAATGATCGGTTAGCTGAATTAAGTGTTGCTTATGTATGTTAAGCGTGATAGTATTCTTGCACCGTTATAAAAATATCAGGTATATTTTATTTGAGTTGAAATTTGAATGTTGCATGTCAACGATCATCGGCGCCATGGCTTAGTGGTAAAGCGCCTGTCTAGTAAACAGGAGATCCCGGGTTCGATCCCCAGTGGTGCCTTTTTATCATCAGCTAATTTTATATTTTAAACCCCATTTAAAAGTACAGTGTTGGGGCATTTATTAATCCAATTAAAATATCATCTTCTTCATTTGCAGCGTCGCCAAACGTATAATTTTCAGCGACAATGCATTGGTTAATTTTAAAATGTACTAACAGATTTAAACATCGGCGCCATGGCTTAGTGGCAAAGCGCCTGTCTTGTAAACAGGAGATCCTGGGTTCGATCCCCAGTGGTGCCTCTTAATAGCGTTCTAGACAAACATTGCGCTAGAGCTTCTCTTTTTTTCAATTAATCGTAGGAACGTAATAGAGTATTCATGATATATTCAATAATTATATTATGTATTTACAGTGACGTTATATACGGCCTAGGACAAAAGCCAGTGTGTTGTAAGTAAAATTTCCAGGTTTCGAAAACGTAATACGCCTTTTTAAACACATAAAAATTAAAGATAGATTTATTTTACACAGCATAAACCTTTTTGACGTAATACACTGTACATACACAATACCTCTATATGTACAATCGACAGTTGAAAGTATTTAAACGAAGAAAAAATATCTTCAATCAGGCTTCTTTTTTTAAACTTGAACATACAGATTGTTATCGGTCTCCTTTGGTTTCTAAGAGCACAGAGGAATGCAGATAATAGCCGTAAAGGCTCATTTCCCACAAACAACAGGACATTGTGTCGATTCAAAAGATTACTCTACCTTTTATCGTCAGCTTTGCGCAGTGGCGGTATCGTAGCTTATGAGGTTTATACGAGGCGCGATTATTGCTAGTTGAAAACTATTACCAATACCCCGCCCAATTGCCGTGAAATTCGACGATTGTGGCAATTTCTAAAGGGTTCTTAGGAGCCTTTATTCTTATTATTCCCTCGCGTTGAAAACTTCTATTAGTTGTCAAAATTCAGCTCGAAACAGGAGGTTTGTCGAATCCGCGTGACAATATAATGATTTTTCCCAAAACTGCTTCCATGTCCTAAGTATGTGTCAATCAAATAAAAGAGAAAAACATGCAAATGTATATTATCATATAATTGATCTAAAAACCTGTGTCAGAAGTGGGATTCGAACCCACGCCTCCATTCGGAGACCAGAATACTCAACACCACATTGTGGTGAAGAACACGGCGTTCTTGAGTCTGGCGCCTTAGACCACTCGGCCATTCTGACTGCGCTCGAAGGAATGAGTATACGGCGTGTTCCATAAGGAGAAAAAATAAAAATAAACGCAAATGTTAAATTGACGTTTAAAATTTCTTTAGCTCAACTGTTTCAGCATATAAATTAAGTTACTATATACAATTGCATAAAAAGCCAGAGGCCTGTCAAATCATCCATGTGGATCAAAACCAAAATAATCTATATTTAAACTAATGATCGGTTAGCTGAATTAAGTGTTGCTTATGTATGTTAAGCGTGATAGTATTCTTGCACCGTTATAAAAATATCAGGTATATTTTATTTGAGTTGAAATTTGAATGTTGCGTGTCAACGATCATCGGCGCCATGGCTTAGTGGTAAAGCGCCTGTCTAGTAAACAGGAGATCCTGGGTTCGATCCCCAGTGGTGCCTTTTTATCATCAGCTAAATTTATATTTTAAACCCCATTTAAAAGTACAGTGTTGGAGGAGCATTTATTAATCCAATTAAAATATCATCTTCTTCATTTGCAGCGTCGCCAAACGTATAATTTTCAGCGACAATGCATTAGGTTAATTTTAAAATGTACTAACGGATTTAAACATCGGCGCCATGGCTTAGTGGCAAAGCGCCTGTCTTGTAAACAGGAGATCCTGGGTTCGATCCCAGTGGTGCCTCTTAAAAGCTTTCTAGACAAACATTGCGCTAGAGCTTCTCTTTTTTTCAATTAATCGTAGGAACGTAATAGAGTATTCATGATATATTCAATAATTATATTATCTATTTACAGTGACGTTATATAAGGCCTAGGACAAAAGCCAGTGTGTTGTAAGTAAAATTTCCAGGTTTCGAAACGTAATACGCCTTTTTAAACACATTAAAAATTAAAGATAGATTTATTTTACACAGCATAAACCTTTTTGACGTAATACACTGTACATACACAATACCTCTATATATACTATCGACAGTTGAAAGTATTTAAACGAATAAAATATCTTCAATCAGGCTTCTTTTTAAAACTTGAACATACAGATTGTTATCGGTCTCCTTTGGTTTCTAAGGGCACAGAGGAATGCAGATAATAACCGTGAAGGCTCATTTCCCACAAACAACAGTACATTGTGTTGATTCAAAAGATTATTCTACCTTTTATCGTCAGCTTTGCGCAGTGGCGGTATCGTAGCTTATGAGGTTTATCCGAGGCGCGATTATTGCTAGTTGAAAACTATTACCAATACCCCGCCCGATTGCCGTGAAATTCGACGATTGTGGCAATTTCTGAAGGGTTCTTAGGAGCGTTTATTCTTATTATTCCCTCGCGTTGAGAACTTCT
This sequence comes from Ciona robusta, assembly GCF_009617815.1. Classification (NCBI taxonomy): domain Eukaryota; kingdom Metazoa; phylum Chordata; class Ascidiacea; order Phlebobranchia; family Cionidae; genus Ciona; species Ciona robusta. The sequence continues at coordinate 4,683 of NW_028323129.1, forward strand.
ATTAGTTGTCAAAATTCAGCTCGAAACAGGAGGTTTGTCGAATCCGCGTGACAGTATAATGATTTTTCCCAAAACTGCTTCCATGTCCTAAGTATGTGTTCAATCAAATAAAAGTGAAAAACATACAAATGTATATTATCATATAATTGATCTAAAAACCTGTGTCAGAAGTGGGATTCGAACCCACGCCTCCATTCGGAGACCAGAATACTCAACACCACATTGTGGTGAAGAACACGACGTTCTTGAGTCTGGCGCCTTAGACCACTCGGCCATTCTGACAGCGCTGGAAGGAATGAGTATACGGCGTGTTCCATAAGGAGAAAAAACAAAAATAAACGCAAATGTTAAATTGACGTTTAAAATTTCTTTAGCTCAACTGTTTCAGCATATAAATTAAGTTACTATACAATTGCATAAAAAGCCAGAGGCCTGTCAAATCATCCATGTGGATTAAAACCAAAATAATCTACATTTAAACTAATGATCGGTTAGCTGAATTAAGTGTTGCTTATGTATGTTAAGCGTGATAGTATTCTTGCACCGTTATAAAAATATCAGGTATATTTTATTTGAGTTGAAATTTGAATGTTGCATGTCAACGATCATCGGCGCCATGGCTTAGTGGTAAAGCGCCTGTCTAGTAAACAGGAGATCCTGGGTTCGATCCCCAGTGGTGCCTTTTTATCATCAGCTAATTTTATATTTTAAACCCCATTTAAAAGTACAGTGTTGGGGCATTTATTAATCCAATTAAAATATCATCTTCTTCATTTGCAGCGTCGCCAAACGTATAATTTTCAGCGACAATGCATTAGGTTAATTTTAAAATGTACTAACGGATTTAAACATCGGCGCCATGGCTTAGTGGCAAAGCGCCTGTCTTGTAAACAGGAGATCCTGGGTTCGATCCCCAATGGTGCCTATTAAAAGCTTTCTAGACAAACATTGCGCTAGAGCTTCTCTTTTTTCAATTAATCGTGGGAACGTAATAGAGTATTCATGAAATATTCAATAATTATATTATGTATTTACAGTAACGTTATATACGGCCTAGGACAAAAGCCAGTGTGTTGTAAGTAAAATTTCCAGGTTTCGAAACCTAACACGCCTTTTTAAACACATAAAAAATTAAAGATAGATTTATTTTACACAGCATAAACCTTTTTGACGTAATACACTGTACATACACAATACCTCTATATGTACTATCGACAGTTGAAAGTATTTAAACGAAGAAAAAATATCTTCCATCAGGCTTTTTTTAAATTTGAACATACAGATTGTTATCGGTCTCCTTCGGTTTTAAGAGCACAGAGGAATGCAGATAATAGCCGTGAAGGCTCATTTCCCACAAACAACAGGACATTGTGTCGATTCAAAAGATTATTCTACTTTTTATCGTCAGCTTTGCGCAGTGGCGGTATCGAAGCTTATGAGGTTTAACCGAGGCGCGATTATTGCTAGTTGAAAACTATTACCAATACCCCGCCCGATTGCCGTGAAATTCGACGATTGTGGCAATTTCTGAAGGGTTCTTAGGAGCGTTTATTCTTATTATTCCCTCGCGTTGAGAACTTCTGTTAGTTGTCAAAATTCAGCTCGAAACAGGAGGTTTATCGAATCCGCGTGACAATATAATTATATTTCCCAAAACTGCTTCCATGTCCTAAGTATGTGTCCAATCAAATAAAAGTGAAAAACATACAAATGTATATTATCATATAATTGATCTAAAAATCTGTGTCAGAAGTGGGATTCGAACCCACGCCTCCATTCGGAGACCAGAATACTCAACACCACATTGTGGTGAAGAACACGACGTTCTTGAGTCTGGCGCCTTAGACCACTCGGCCATTCTGACAGCGCTGGAAGGAATGAGTATACGGCGTGTTCCATAAGGAGAAAAAACAAAAATAAACGCAAATGTTAAATTGACGTTTAAAATTTCTTTAGCTCAACTGTTTCAGCATATAAACTAAGTTACTATATACAATTGCATAAAAAGCCAGAGGCCTGTCAAATCATCCATGTGGATTAAAACCAAAATAATCTACATTTAAACTAATGATCGGTTAGCTGAATTAAGTGTTGCTTATGTATGTTAAGCGTGATAGTATTCTTGCACCGTTATAAAATATCAGGTATATTTTATTTGAGTTGAAATTTGAATGTTGCATGTCAACGATCATCGGCGCCATGGCTTAGTGGTAAAGCGCCTGTCTAGTAAACAGGAGATCCTGGGTTCGATCCCCAGTGGTGCCTTTTTATCATCAGCTAATTTTATATTTTAAACCCCATTTAAAAGTACAGTGTTGGGGCATTTATTAATCCAATTAAAAATATCATCTTCTTCATTTGCAGCGTCGCCAAACGTATAATTTTCAGCGACAATGCATTAGGTTAATTTTAAAATGTACTAACGGATTTAAACATCGGCGCCATGGCTTAGTGGCAAAGCGCCTGTCTTGTAAACAGGAGATCCTGGGTTCGATCCCCAATGGTGCCTCTTAAAAGCTTTCTAGACAAACATTGCGCTAGAGCTTCTCTTTTTTTCAATTAATCGTGGGAACGTAATAGAGTATTCATGAAATATTCAATAATTATATTATGTATTTACAGTAACGTTATATACGGCCTAGGACAAAAGCCAGTGTGTTGTAAGTAAAATTTCCAGGTTTCGAAACCTAACACGCCTTTTTAAACACATAAAAAATTAAAGATAGATTTATTTTACACAGCATAAACCTTTTTGACGTAATACACTGTACATACACAATACCTCTATATGTACTATCGACAGTTGAAAGTATTTAAACGAAGAAAAAATATCTTCCATCAGGCTTCTTTTTAAATTTGAACATACAGATTGTTATCGGTCTCCTTCGGTTTTTAAGAGCACAGAGGAATGCAGATAATAGCCGTGAAGGCTCATTTCCCACAAACAACAGGACATTGTGTCGATTCAAAAGATTATTCTACTTTTTATCGTCAGCTTTGCGCAGTGGCGGTATCGAAGCTTATGAGGTTTAACCGAGGCGCGATTATTGCTAGTTGAAAACTATTACCAATACCCCGCCCGATTGCCGTGAAATTCGACGATTGTGGCAATTTCTGAAGGGTTCTTAGGAGCGTTTATTCTTATTATTCCCTCGCGTTGAGAACTTCTATTAGTTGTCAAAATTCAGCTCGAAACAGGAGGTTTGTCGAATCCGCGTGACAATATAATTATTTTTCCCAAAACTGCTTCCATGTCCTAAGTATGTGTCCAATCAAATAAAAGTGAAAAACATACAAATGTATATTATCATATAATTGATCTAAAAACCTGTGTCAGAAGTGGGATTCGAACCCACGCCTCCATTCGGAGACCAGAATACTCAACACCACATTGTGGTGAAGAACACGACGTTCTTGAGTCTGGCGCCTTAGACCACTCGGCCATTCTGACAGCGCTGGAAGGAATGAGTATACGGCGTGTTCCATAAGGAGAAAAAACAAAAATAAACGCAAATGTTAAATTGACGTTTAAAATTTCTTTAGCTCAACTGTTTCAGCATATAAATTAAGTTACTATATACAATTGCATAAAAAGCCAGAGGCCTGTCAAATCATCCATGTGGATTAAAACCAAAATAATCTACATTTAAACTAATGATCGGTTAGCTGAATTAAGTGTTGCTTATGTATGTTAAGCGTGATAGTATTCTTGCACCGTTATAAAAATATCAGGTATATTTTATTTGAGTTGAAATTTGAATGTTGCATGTCAACGATCATCGGCGCCATGGCTTAGTGGTAAAGCGCCTGTCTAGTAAACAGGAGATCCTGGGTTCGATCCCCAGTGGTGCCTTCTTATCATCAGCTAAATTTATATTTTAAACCCCATTTAAAAGTACAGTGTTGGGGCATTTATTAATCCAATTAAAATATCATCTTCTTCATTTGCAGCGTCGCCAAACGTATAATTTTCAGCGACAATGCATTAGGTTAATTTTAAAATGTACTAACGGATTTAAACATCGGCGACATGGCTTAGTGGCAAAGCGCCTGTCTTGTAAACAGGAGATCCTGGGTTCGATCCCCAGTGGTGCCTCTTAAAAGCTTTCTAGACAAACATTGCGCTAGAGCTTCTCTTTTTTTCAATTAATCGTGGGAACGTAATAGAGTATTCATGAAATATTCAATAATTATATTATGTATTTACAGTAACGTTATATACGGCCTAGGACAAAAGCCAGTGTGTTGTAAGTAAAATTTCCAGGTTTCGAAACGTAACACGCCTTTTTAAACACATAAAAAATTAAAGATAGATTTATTTTACACAGCATAAACCTTTTTGACGTAATACACTGTACATACACAATATCTCTATATGTACTATCGACAGTTGAAAGTATTTAAACGAAGAAAAAATATCTTCCATCAGGCTTCTTTTTAAATTTGAACATACAGATTTTTATCGGTCTCCTTTGGTTTTTAAGAGCACAGAGGAATGCAGATAATAGCCGTGAAGGCTCATTTCCCACAAACAACAGGACATTGTGTCGATTCAAAAGATTATTCTACTTTTTATCGTCAGCTTTGCGCAGTGGCGGTATCGAAGCTTATGAGGTTTAACCGAGGCGCGATTATTGCTAGTTGAAAACTATTACCAATACCCCGCCCGATTGCCGTGAAATTCGACGATTGTGGCAATTTCTGAAGGGTTCTTAGGAGCGTTTATTCTTATTATTCCCTCGCGTTGAGAACTTCTATTATTTGTCAAAATTCAGCTCGAAACAGGAGGTTTGTCGAATCCGCGTGACAATATAATGATTTTTCCCAAAACTGCTTCCATGTCCTAAGTATGTGTCCAATCAAATAAAAGTGAAAAACATGCAAATGTATATTATCATATAATTGATCTAAAAACCTGTGTCAGAAGTGGTATTCGAACCCTCGCCTCCATTCGGAGACCAGAATACTCAACACCACATTGTGGTGAAGAACACGACGTTCTTGAGTCTGGCGCCTTAGACCACTCGGCCATTCTGACAGCGCTGGAAGGAATGAGTATACGGCGTGTTCCATAAGGAGAAAAAACAAAAATAAACGCAAATGTTAAATTGACGTTTAAAATTTCTTTAGCTCAACTGTTTCAGCATATAAATTAAGTTACTATATACAATTGCATAAAAAGCCAGAGGCCTGTCAAATCATCCATGTGGATTAAAACCAAAATAATCTACATTTAAACTAATGATCGGTTAGCTGAATTAAGTGTTGCTTATGTATGTTAAGCGTGATAGTATTCTTGCACCGTTATAAAAATATCAGGTATATTTTATTTGAGTTGAAATTTGAATGTTGCATGTCAACGATCATCGGCGCCATGGCTTAGTGGTAAAGCGCCTGTCTAGTAAACAGGAGATCCTGGGTTCGATCCCCAGTGGTGCCTTTTTATCATCAGCTAAATTTATATTTTAAACCCCATTTAAAAGTACAGTGTTGGGGCATTTATTAATCCAATTAAAATATCATCTTCTTCATTTGCAGCGTCGCCAAACGTATAATTTTCAGCGACAATGCATTAGGTTAATTTTAAAATGTACTAACGGATTTAAACATCGGCGCCATGGCTTAGTGGCAAAGCGCCTGTCTTGTAAACAGGAGATCCTGGGTTCGATCCCCAGTGGTGCCTCTTAAAAGCTTTCTAGACAAACATTGCGCTAGAGCTTCTCTTTTTTTCAATTAATCGTGGGAACGTAATAGAGTATTCATGAAATATTCAATAATTATTTTATGTATTTACAGTGACGTTATATACGGCCTAGGACAAAAGCCAGTGTGTTGTAAGTAAAATTTCCAGGTTTCGAAACGTAATACGCCTTTTTAAACACATAAAAAATTAAAGATAGATTTATTTTACACAGCATAAACCTTTTTGTCGTAATACACTGTACATACACAATACCTCTATATGTACAATCGACAGTTGAAAGTATTTAAACGAAGAAAAAATATCTTCAATCAGGCTTCTTTTTAAACTTGAACATACAGATTGTTATCGGTCTCCTTTGGTTTCTAAGAGCACAGAGGAATGCAGATAATAGCCGTAAAGGCTCATTTCCCACAAACAACAGGACATTGTGTCGATTCAAAAGATTACTCTACCTTTTATCGTCAGCTTTGCGCAGTGGCGGTATCGTAGATTATGAGGTTTATCCGAGGCGCGATTATTGCTAGTTGAAAACTATTACCAATACCCCGCCCAATTGCCGTGAAATTCGACGATTGTGGCAATTTCTAAAGGGTTCTTAGGAGCCTTTATTCTTATTATTCCCTCGCGTTGAGAACTTCTATTATTTGTCAAAATTCAGCTCGAAACAGGAGGTTTGTCGAATCCGCGTGACAATATAATGATTTTTCCCAAAACTGCTTCCATGTCCTAAGTATGTGTCCAATCAAATAAAAGTGAAAAACATGCAAATGTATATTATCATATAATTGATCTAAAAACCTGTGTCAGAAGTGGTATTCGAACCCTCGCCTCCATTCGGAGACCAGAATACTCAACACCACATTGTGGTGAAGAACACGACGTTCTTGAGTCTGGCGCCTTAGACCACTCGGCCATTCTGACAGCGCTGGAAGGAATGAGTATACGGCGTGTTCCATAAGGAGAAAAAACAAAAATAAACGCAAATGTTAAATTGACGTTTAAAATTTCTTTAGCTCAACTGTTTCAGCATATAAATTAAGTTACTATATACAATTGCATAAAAAGCCAGAGGCCTGTCAAATCATCCATGTGGATTAAAACCAAAATAATCTACATTTAAACTAATGATCGGTTAGCTGAATTAAGTGTTGCTTATGTATGTTAAGCGTGATAGTATTCTTGCACCGTTATAAAAATATCAGGTATATTTTATTTGAGTTGAAATTTGAATGTTGCATGTCAACGATCATCGGCGCCATGGCTTAGTGGTAAAGCGCCTGTCTAGTAAACAGGAGATCCTGGGTTCGATCCCCAGTGGTGCCTTTTTATCATCAGCTAAATTTATATTTTAAACCTCATTTAAAAGTACAGTGTTGGGGCATTTATTAATCCAATTAAAATATCATCTTCTTCATTTGCAGGGTCGCCAAACGTATAATTTTCAGCGACAATGCATTAGGTTAATTTTAAAATGTACTAACGGATTTAAACATCGGCGCCATGGCTTAGTGGCAAAGCGCCTGTCTTGTAAACAGGAGATCCTGGGTTCGATCCCCAGTGGTGCCTCTTAAAAGCTTTCTAGACAAACATTGCGCTAGAGCTTCTCTTTTTTTCAATTAATCGTGGGAACGTAATAGAGTATTCATGAAATATTCAATAATTATATTATGTATTTACAGTAACGTTATATACGGCCTAGGACAAAAGCCAGTGTGTTGTAAGTAAAATGTCCAGGTTTCGAAACGTAATACGCCTTTTTAAACACATAAAAAATTAAAGATAGATTTATTTCACACAGCATAAACCTTTTTGTCGTAATACACTGTACATACACAATACCTCTATATGTACAATCGACAGTTGAAAGTATTTAAACGAAGAAAAAATATCTTCAATCAGGCTTCTTTTTAAACTTGAACATACAGATTGTTATCGGTCTCCTTTGGTTTCTAAGAGCACAGAGGAATGCAGATAATAGCCGTAAAGGCTTATTTCCCACAAACAACAGGACATTGTGTCGATTCAAAAGATTACTCTACCTTTTATCGTCAGCTTTGCGCAGTGGCGGTATCGTAGATTATGAGGTTTATCCGAGGCGCGATTATTGCTAGTTGGAAACTATTACCAATACCCCGCCCAATTGCCGTGAAATTCGACGATTGTGGCAATTTCTAAAGGGTTCTTAGGAGCCTTTATTCTTATTATTCCCTCGCGTTGAGAACTTCTATTATTTGTCAAAATTCAGCTCGAAACAGGAGGTTTGTCGAATCCGCGTGACAATATAATGATTTTTCCCAAAACTGCTTCCATGTCCTAAGTATGTGTCCAATCAAATAAAAGTGAAAAACATGCAAATGTATATTATCATATAATTGATCTAAAAACCTGTGTCAGAAGTGGTATTCGAACCCACGCCTCCATTCGGAGACCAGAATACTCAACACCACATTGTGGTGAAGAACACGACGTTCTTGAGTCTGGCGCCTTAGACCACTCGGCCATTCTGACAGCGTTGGAAGGAATGAGTATACGGCGTGTTCCATAAGGAGAAAAAACAAAAATAAACGCAAATGTTAAATTGACGTTTAAAATTTCTTTAGCTCAACTGTTTCAGCATATAAATTAAGTTACTATATACAATTGCATAAAAAGCCAGAGGCCTGTCAAATCATCCATGTGGATTAAAACCAAAATAATCTACATTTAAACTAATGATCGGTTAGCTGAATTAAGTGTTGCTTATGTATGTTAAGCGTGATAGTATTCTTGCACCGTTATAAAAATATCAGGTATATTTTATTTGAGTTGAAATTTGAATGTTGCATGTCAACGATCATCGGCGCCATGGCTTAGTGGTAAAGCGCCTGTCTAGTAAACAGGAGATCCTGGGTTCGATCCCCAGTGGTGCCTCTTAAAAGAGTTCTAGACAAAAATTGCGCTAGAGCTTCTCTTTTTTTCAATTAATCGTAGGAACGTAATAGAGTATTCATGATATATTCAATAATTATATTATGTATTTACAGTGACGTTATATACGGCCTAGGACAAAAGCCAGTGTGTTGTAAGTAAAATTTCCAGGTTTCGAAACGTAATACGCCTTTTTAAACACATAAAAAATTAAAGATAGATTTATTTTACACAGCATAAACCTTTTTGTCGTAATACACTGTACATACACAATACCTCTATATGTACAATCGACAGTTGAAAGTAATTAAACGAAGAAAAAATATCTTCAATCAGGCTTCTTTTTAAACTTGAACATACAGATTGTTATCGGTCTCCTTTGGTTTCTAAGAGCACAGAGGAATGCAGATAATAGCCGTAAAGGCTCATTTCCCACAAACAACAGGACATTGTGTCGATTCAAAAGATTACTCTACCTTTTATCGTCAGCTTTGCGCAGTGGCGGTATCGTAGATTATGAGGTTTATCCGAGGCGCGATTATTGCTAGTTGAAAACTATTACCAATACCCGGCCCAATTGCCGTGAAATTCGACGATTGTGGCAATTTCTAAAGGGTTCTTAGGAGCCTTTATTCTTATTATTCCCTCGCGTTGAGAACTTCTATTATTTGTCAAAATTCAGCTCGAAACAGGAGGTTTGTCGAATCCGCGTGACAATATAATGATTTTTCCCAAAACTGCTTCCATGTCCTAAGTATGTGTCCAATCAAATAAAAGTGAAAAACATGCAAATGTATATTATCATATAATTGATCTAAAAACCTGTGTCAGAAGTGGTATTCGAACCCACGCCTCCATTCGGAGACCAGAATACTCAACACCACATTGTGGTGAAGAACACGACGTTCTTGAGTCTGGCGCCTTAGACCACTCGGCCATTCTGACAGCGCTGGAAGGAATGAGTATACGGCGTGTTCCATAAGGAGAAAAAACAAAAATAAACGCAAATGTTAAATTGACGTTTAAAATTTCTTTAGCTCAACTGTTTCAGCATATAAATTAAGTTACTATATACAATTGCATAAAAAGCCAGAGGCCTGTCAAATCATCCATGTGGATTAAAACCAAAATAATCTACATTTAAGCTAATGATCGGTTAGCTGAATTAAGTGTTGCTTATGTATGTTAAGCGTGATAGTATTCTTGCACCGTTATAAAAATATCAGGTATATTTTATTTGAGTTGAAATTTGAATGTTGCATGTCAACGATCATCGGCGCCATGGCTTAGTGGTAAAGCGCCTGTCTAGTAAACAGGAGATCCCGGGTTCGATCCCCAGTGGTGCCTTTTTATCATCAGCTAATTTTATATTTTAAACCCCATTTAAAAGTACAGTGTTGGGGCATTTATTAATCCAATTAAAATATCATCTTCTTCATTTGCAGCGTCGCCAAACGTATAATTTTCAGCGACAATGCATTAGGTTAATTTTAAAATGTACTAACGGATTTAAACATCGGCGCCATGGCTTAGTGGCAAAGCGCCTGTCTTGTAAACAGGAGATCATGGGTTCGATCCCCAGTGGTGCCTCTTAAAAGCTTTCTAGACAAACATTGCGCTAGAGCTTCTCTTTTTTTCAATTAATCGTAGGAACGTAATAGAGTATTCATGATATATTCAATAATTATATTATGTATTTACAGTGACGTTATATACGGCCTAGGACAAAAGCCAGTGTGTTGTAAGTAAAATTTCCAGGTTTCGAAACCTAACACGCCTTTTTAAACACATAAAAAATTAAAGATAGATTTATTTTACACAGCATAAACCTTTTTGACGTAATACACTGTACATACACAATAACTCTATATGTACTATCGACAGCTGAAAGTATTTAAACGAATAAAATATCTTCAATCAGGCTTCTTTTTAAACTTGAACATACAGATTGTTATCGGTCTCCTTTGGTTTCTAAGGGCACAGAGGAATGCAGATAATAACCGTGAAGGCTCATTTCCCACAAACAACAGGACATTGTGTTGATTCAAAAGATTATTCTACCTTTTATCGTCAGCTTTGCGCAGTGGCGGTATCGTAGCTTATGAGGTTTATCCGAGGCGCGATTATTGCTGGTTGAAAACTATTACCAATACCCCGCCCGATTGCCGTGAAATTCGACGATTGTGGCAATTTCTGAAGGGTTCTCAGGAGCCTTTATTCTTATTATTCCCTCGCGTTGAGAACTTCTGTTAGTTGTCAAAATTCAGCTCGAAACAGGAGGTTTGTCGAATCCGCGTGACAATATAATGATTTTTCCCAAAACTGCTTCCATGTCCTAAGTATGTGTTCAATCAAATAAAAGTGAAAAACATACAAATGTATATTATCATATAATTGATCTAAAAACCTGTGTCAGAAGTGGGATTCGAACCCACGCCTCCATTCGGAGACCAGAATACTCAACACCACATTGTGGTGAAGAACACGACGTTCTTGAGTCTGGCGCCTTAGACCACTCGGCCATTCTGACAGCGCTGGAAGGAATGAGTATACGGCGTGTTCCATAAGGAGAAAAAATAAAAATAAACGCAAATGTTAAATTGACGTTTAAAATTTCTTTAGCTCAACTGTTTCAGCATATAAATTAAGTTACTATATACAATTGCATAAAAAGCCAGAGGCCTGTCAAATCATCCATGTGGATTAAAACCAAAATAATCTACATTTAAACTAATGATCGGTTAGCTGAATTAAGTGTTGCTTATGTATGTTAAGCGTGATAGTATTCTTGCACCGTTATAAAAATATCAGGTATATTTTATTTGAGTTGAAATTTGAATGTTGCATGTCAACGATCATCGGCGCCATGGCTTAGTGGTAAAGCGCCTGTCTAGTAAACAGGAGATCCTGGGTTCGATCCCCAGTGGTGCCTTCTTATCATCAGCTAAATTTATATTTTAAACCCCATTTAAAAGTACAGTGTTGGGGCATTTATTAATCCAATTAAAATATCATCTTCTTCATTTGCAGCGTCGCCAAACGTATAATTTTCAGCGACAATGCATTAGGTTAATTTTAAAATGTACTAACAGATTTAAACATCGGCGCCATGGCTTAGTGGCAAAGCGCCTGTCTTGTAAACAGGAGATCCTGGGTTCGATCCCCAGTGGTGCCTCTTAATAGCGTTCTAGACAAACATTGCGCTAGAGCTTCTCTTTTTTTCAATTAATCGTAGGAACGTAATAGAGTATTCATGATATATTCAATAATTATATTATGTATTTACAGTGACGTTATATACGGCCTAGGACAAAAGCCAGTGTGTTGTAAGTAAAATTTCCAGGTTTCGAAACGTAATACGCCTTTTTAAACACATAAAAAATTAAAGATAGATTTATTTTACACAGCATAAACCTTTTTGACGTAATACACTGTACATACACAATACCTCTATATGTACAATCGACAGTTGAAAGTATTTAAACGAAGAAAAAATATCTTCAATCAGGCTTCTTTTTAAACTTGAACATACAGATTGTTATCGGTCTCCTTTGGTTTCTAAGAGCACAGAGGAATGCAGATAATAACCGTGAAGGCTCATTTCCCACAAACAACAGGACATTGTGTTGATTCAAAAGATTATTCTACCTTTTATCGTCAGCTTTGCGCAGTGGCGGTATCGTAGCTTATGAGGTTTATCCGAGGCGCGATTATTGCTAGTTGAAAACTATTACCAATACCCCGCCCGATTGCCGTGAAATTCGACGATTGTGGCAATTTCTGAAGGGTTCTTAGGAGCCTTTATTCTTATTATTCCCTCGCGTTGTGAACTTCTATTAGTTGTCAAAATTCAGCTCGAAACAGGAGGTTTGTCGAATCCGCGTGACAATATAATGATTTTTCCCAAAACTGCTTCCATGTCCTAAGTATGTGTTCAATCAAATAAAAGTGAAAAACATACAAATGTATATTATCATATAATTGATCTAAACACCTGTGTCAGAAGTGGGATTCGAACCCACGCCTCCATTCGGAGACCAGAATACTCAACACCACATTGTGGTGAAGAACACGACGTTCTTGAGTCTGGCGCCTTAGACCACTCGGCCATTCTGACAGCGCTGGAAGGAATGAGTATACGTGTTCCATAAGGAGAAAAAACAAAAATAAACGCAAATGTTAAATTGACGTTTAAAATTTCTTTAGCTCAACTGTTTCAGCATATAAATTAAGTTACTATATACAATTGCATAAAAAGCCAGAAGCCTGTCAAATCATCCATGTGGATTAAAACCAAAATAATCTACATTTAAGCTAATGATCGGTTAGCTGAATTAAGTGTTGCTTATGTATGTTAAGCGTGATAGTATTCTTGCACCGTTATAAAAATATCAGGTATATTTTATTTGAGTTGAAATTTGAATGTTGCATGTCAACGATCATCGGCGCCATGGCTTAGTGGTAAAGCGCCTGTCTAGTAAACAGGAGATCCCGGGTTCGATCCCCAGTGGTGCCTTTTTATCATCAGCTAATTTTATATTTTAAACCCCATTTAAAAGTACAGTGTTGGGGCATTTATTAATCCAATTAAAATATCATCTTCTTCATTTGCAGCGTCGCCAAACGTATAATTTTCAGCGACAATGCATTAGGTTAATTTTAAAATGTACTAACAGATTTAAACATCGGCGCCATGGCTTAGTGGCAAAGCGCCTGTCTTGTAAACAGGAGATCCTGGGTTCGATCCCCAGTGGTGCCTCTTAATAGCGTTCTAGACAAACATTGCGCTAGAGCTTCTCTTTTTTTCAATTAATCGTAGGAACGTAATAGAGTATTCATGATATATTCAATAATTATATTATGTATTTACAGTGACGTTATATACGGCCTAGGACAAAAGCCAGTGTGTTGTAAGTAAAATTTCCAGGTTTCGAAACGTAATACGCCTTTTTAAACACATAAAAAATTAAAGATAGATTTATTTTACACAGCATAAACCTTTTTGACGTAATACACTGTACATACACAATACCTCTATATGTACAATCGACAGTTGAAAGTATTTAAACGAAGAAAAAATATCTTCAATCAGGCTTCTTTTTAAACTTGAACATACAGATTGTTATCGGTCTCCTTTGGTTTCTAAGAGCACAGAGGAATGCAGATAATAGCCGTAAAGGCTCATTTCCCACAAACAACAGGACATTGTGTCGATTCAAAAGATTACTCTACCTTTTATCGTCAGCTTTGCGCAGTGGCGGTATCGTAGCTTATGAGGTTTATACGAGGCGCGATTATTGCTAGTTGAAAACTATTACCAATACCCCGCCCAATTGCCGTGAAATTCGACGATTGTGGCAATTTCTAAAGGGTTCTTAGGAGCCTTTATTCTTATTATTCCCTCGCGTTGAAAACTTCTATTAGTTGTCAAAATTCAGCTCGAAACAGGAGGTTTGTCGAATCCGCGTGACAATATAATGATTTTTCCCAAAACTGCTTCCATGTCCTAAGTATGTGTCCAATCAAATAAAAGAGAAAAACATGCAAATGTATATTATCATATAATTGATCTAAAAACCTGTGTCAGAAGTGGGATTCGAACCCACGCCTCCATTCGGAGACCAGAATACTCAACACCACATTGTGGTGAAGAACACGGCGTTCTTGAGTCTGGCGCCTTAGACCACTCGGCCATTCTGACTGCGCTCGAAGGAATGAGTATACGGCGTGTTCCATAAGGAGAAAAAATAAAAATAAACGCAAATGTTAAATTGACGTTTAAAATTTCTTTAGCTCAACTGTTTCAGCATATAAATTAAGTTACTATATACAATTGCATAAAAAGCCAGAGGCCTGTCAAATCATCCATGTGGATCAAAACCAAAATAATCTATATTTAAACTAATGATCGGTTAGCTGAATTAAGTGTTGCTTATGTATGTTAAGCGTGATAGTATTCTTGCACCGTTATAAAAATATCAGGTATATTTTATTTGAGTTGAAATTTGAATGTTGCGTGCACTGTAAAAAAAGTTCAATCAAATTTCAATCAAATCCGCTCAACACCAAATTTTGACGCAAAATTTTTGAATCAAGTGCTTGACGCAATTTTTTAAATCAAATTTACGTCAAAATTTCGCTCGGTTTCAGCGATTTTTTAGCATTAAAATGGGCCGATCTCAATCAAATTTTGATTTAAACTTGATTTGTATGAAAAATTCTACATATATATTTCTGGGGTGAAAAATGTTTGTTTTGTATTTTTTATTTAATTGGCACAGCATACACAAGTTATTATAAACACTGCAGATAAAGTGTTGACGTGGAAAATTATACGCAATGAAAGACAACAAATAGGAAGGAACATAAAACACAACAAAAGATAGGTCAAAACGTCGTATTCCCAGGGGTATTGCTGAGGCATGAAGTAGTAAAGCTCGCAGATAAGAAATTCTCTCCTTTATTAAACGTTGAACGGACTTCTCCCTCATAAACGTTTCCACTTGACATCACATTCAGTCTGTAATGAAAGCAGCAAGTTAAATGAATAAGTCCACACACCCTTTCCGACAAAAGTTTACTTGATACTCACCAATTTGAATTAACGACGTTCTAATTTTCACATTCCCTGTTGACGGTAATTCATTCGTATAAACGATGGTAGTTCGGAAAATCAGTTGTCGTGACGCCTAAGTCTAAAAACATAAAATATGGTTTTATATTTGGATGCTATTACATAATGCTATGTCCACTTTGTATATAAAAACACAAATGCATACTTATCTTTTATGGTAAGCAACGTGCGCTCGTCATCTTTCTTCAGTAGAGTTGTAATATATGACCCATTTTGAAATCTTATCGTCGATAGTTGAATTTATAATGGTGTTGCTTCACATTAGAGTGCTGTTAATTAAACAAAAGATATAGTAAGTGTGTAAGACCATACCGTTGTAAATGGTATTAAAATTGCTCACCTTTAGCTTCTGACGATTTTTCATTTCGTGTTTTACTGTGACTTTTATTTAAGACTTACTGACCGATGTTGCGTCTGCATTGTTATTTTTCTCATCTTACTTAAGCGATATTACACCTGATTCCTCTTAGAATTAAGTAACACTTCCACAGTCTAAAGACTTTGTTCAAGACCGTTTAAAATTTGGCGCGCTCCCGCGTGACGTAATAAGGGCGAGAAGAAGTGAGTGACTCTCTCGCGTCGCTCCTCTGAATCAAATTTTGATGTAAGTCCGAGAGCGATTCTCTCGAATCTAGACGTTTGACGCGAATTTGATTCGGGAAACTGCGTGCCTATAGTTAAGGCCGTGAAACGTTTTTTAAGTTTCCGCTTTTGTTTCATATGGGCTTTTTTCGTTTCATATGCAACAATTATGTTTCAGAAACAAAAACGAGAAACAAAAAATTTAGATCGTGAAACAAAAAATTGGTATAATGAAGCGAAAATTTTAGGTAACTATGAAAATTTCGTTTCTCTAAAAAAATTGTGTGTGAAACAAAAAAAAACTGCTTTCCGCTAGATGATGACAGAGAGAATAAAATTACATATTCTTTAAAAAAAAACTAGCTCAATGAGATTTTTGCTTCTGAAACAAAATTATTGTTTCACAGACAACTTTTCGTTTCACAGACAACTTTTCGTTTCACAGACAACATTTTCGTTTCACAGACAATATTTTCGTTTCACAAACAACATTTTCGTTTCACAAACAATATTTTCGTTTCACAGACAACATTTTCGTTTTACAAACAATATTTTCGTTTCACAGACAACATTTTAGTTTCACAAACAACATTTTCGTTTCACAAACAATATTTTCGTTTCACAAACAATATTTTCGTTCTACAGACAATATTTTCGTTTCACAGACAATATTTTCGTTTCACAGACGACACTTTCGTTTCACAGACAATATTTTCGTTTCACAAACAATATTTTCGTTTCACAGACAACATTTTCGTTTCACAAATAATATTTTCGTTTCACAGACAATATTTTCGTTTCACAGAAAACACTTTCGTTTCACAGACAATAATTTCATTTTACAAACAATATTTTCGTTTCACAGACAACACTTTCGTTTCACAGACAATATTAACGTTTCACAGACAATATTTTCGTTTCACAGACAATATTTTCGTTTCACAGACAACACTTTCGTTTAGCAGACAATAATTTCGTTTCACAAACAATATTTTCGTTTCACAGACAACACTTTCGTTTCACAGACAATATTTTCGTTTCACAGAAAATATTTTCGTTTCACAGACAATATTTTCGTTTCACAGACAACACTTTCGTTTAGCAGACAATATTTTCGTTTCACAAACAATATTTTCGTTTCACAGACAATGTTTTCGCTTCACAGACAACACTTTCGTTTCACAAACAATGTTTTCGTTTTGCAGACAATAATTTTGCTTCACAAACAATATTTTCATTTCACAGACAATATTTTCGTTTCACAGACAACACTTTCGTTTCACAGACAATATTTTCGTTTCACAGACAACATTTTCGTTACACAAACAATATTTTCGTTTCACAGACAATATTTTCGTTTCACAGACAATATTTTCGTTTCACAGACAATATTTTCGTTTCACAAACAATATTTTCGTTTCACAGACAATATTTTCGTTTCACAAACAATATTTTCGTTTCACAAACAATATTTTCGTTTCACAGACAACACTTCCGTTTCACAGACAATATTTTCGTTTCACAAACAATATTTTCGTTTCACAAACAATATTTTCGTTTCACAGACAACACTTGCGTTTCACAGACAATATTTTCGTGTCACAAACAATGTTTTCGTTTTGCAGACAATAATTTCGTTTCACAAACAATATTTTCGTTTCACAGACAATATTTTTGTTTCACAGACAATATTTTCGTTTCACAAACAATATTTTCGTTTCACACACAATATTTTCGTTTCACAAACAATATTTTCGTTTTACAGACAAAATTTTTGTTTCACAAACAACAATTTCGTTTCACAGACAACATTTTCGTTTCACACACAATATTTTTGTTTCGCAGACAATATTTTTGTATAACAGACAATATTTTCATTTTACAGACAACATTTTCGTTTCCAGACAACACTTTCGTTTCGCAGACAATATTTTCGTTTCACAGAAAATATTTTCGTTTCACAGACAATATTTTCGTTTCACAGACAACACTTTCGTTTAGCAGACAATAATTTCGTTTCACAAACAATATTTTCGTTTCACAGACAATGTTTTCGCTTCACAGACAACACCTTCGTTTCACAAACAATGTTTTCGTTTTGCAGACAATAATTTTGCTTCACAAACAATATTTTCATTTCACAGACAATATTTTCGTTTCACAGACAACACTTTCGTTTCACAGACAATATTTTCGTTTCACAGACAACATTTTCGTTACACAAACAATATTTTCGTTTCACAGACAATATTTTCGTTTCACAGACAATATTTTCGTTTCACAGACAATATTTTCGTTTCACAAACAATATTTTCGTTTCACAGACAATATTTTCGTTTCACAAACAATATTTTCGTTTCACAAACAATATTTTCGTTTCACAGACAACACTTCCGTTTCACAGACAATATTTTCGTGTCACAGACAATATTTTCGTTTCACAAACAATATTTTCGTTTCACAAACAATATTTTCGTTTCACAGACAACACTTGCGTTTCACAGACAATATTTTCGTGTCACAAACAATGTTTTCGTTTTGCAGACAATAATTTCGTTTCACAAACAATATTTTCGTGTCACAGACAATATTTTCGTGTCACAGACAATATTTTCGTTTCACAACAATATTTTCGTTTCACAGACAACACTTGCGTTTCACAGACAATATTTTCGTTTCACAAACAATATTTTCGTTTCACACACAATATTTTCGTTTCACAAACAATATTTTCGTTTCACAGACAACACTTGCGTTTCACAGACAATATTTTCGTGTCACAAACAATGTTTTCGTTTTGCAGACAATAATTTCGTTTCACACACAATATTTTCGTTTCACAAACAATATTTTCGTTTTACAGAAAAAATTTTTGTTTCACAAACAACAATTTCGTTTCACAGACAACATTTTCGTTTCACACACAATATTTTCGTTTCACACACAATATTTTCGTTTCACAAACAATATTTTCGTTTTACAGACAAAATTTTTGTTTCACAAACAACAATTTCGTTTCACAGACAAAATTTTCGTTTCACACACAATATTTTCGTTTCGCAGACAATATTTTTGTATAACAGACAATATTTTCATTTTACAGACAACATTTTCGTTTCCAGACAACATTTTCGTTTCACAGACAACACTTTCGTTTCACAGACCATAATTTCGTTTCACAAACAACATTTTCGTTTTACAGACAATATTTTCATTTCACAGAAAATATTTTCCTTTCACAAACAATATTTTCGTTTCACAGACAATATTTTCGTTTCACAAACAATATTTTCGTTTCACAAGACAATATTTTCGTTTCACAAACAATATTTTCGTTTTACAGACAAAATTTTTGTTTCACAAACAACAATTTCGTTTCACAGACAACACTTTCGACAGACAATATTTTTGTTTTACAGACAATATTTTCGTTTCAGAGACAAAACTTTCAGAATCAACATTTTTGTTTTACAGACAAAAGAAAAGGTTGTGTATTTTGTTTCAATATTGGTAGGGTGGGGGAAGATGGGACACCTTCTCATTCTATTTTATCGTCCCAATTGGTAATAAACAGAGAACAATAAAAGTATTATAAAACCACATCCTCACGACTCTAATTGTTTAAAACACGATCAGGATATTTAGGTATTACGTGCTAAAAGTGTCCCATCTTTCCCCACCCTACTATATCATGAAATTTGTTAAATGCAACGTAATAAATTCGTAGTGTGACTAATAGGACAAAAACACAAACAATATTAAATTTAATCGAGAAAAAAATCTTCATTTCGAAGCTCAATTTGGTTTCGGAAACAATTTTTTTTGTTTCATGAGGTCAAAATTTTGTTTCCGAAAAGCTTTTTAAGTTTCAGAAAACAAAAATTTTGTTTCCGAAAAGCTTTTTAAGTTTCAGAAAACAAAAATTTTGTTTCAGACTTTTTGTTAATGCTTCAGTAAAAAATAATTCCTGTTTCTATGTTTTCTTGTTCGATTTATTTAGTGGGAAACCGCGGTGGAACTAGACGGGGGTTTTAAGCGTTAAATCGCTCCTCTCAGAAAATGTTATATATACAAATGTTTTCGTTACGTACTGCTCAACGAAAAAGTCACTCGTCTCCCGAACAAGACTGCCAGGTAGGTAAATCGGCGACAGAAAAAATACAAAATTGATTAATGAGCTTGAGTTGAATAAACGTTTTTGAATTTGTTTGACTCTGGCAAGCAGCTTAGAGGTTAAATCAGCTAATTCGTGATCGTAGACATTATGGTACGAAACGTCGCAACTTGCAAGGAAAGATTACCCGCTCTTTATTATGACTAAATGAAACCTGAAATCTGGGGTGACAAATTTTGTCTGGCCAGTGGCCGTTCCTTTTTATTCTGAATACAACTAAAACTTGCATTCACTACCGTACGAAGCATTTATTTAAACTTAACAACTCTTTACTTAATCGCAAACGGTGAAAAACAAAAAAGTAAATTTGTTGGTGTAAGTGTCGATCGATCTTTTTATATACGTTATAGGGTGTATATACAACGAATAAAATTGGTTTTGACAACCTCATCATCAGTGAAAATCGAATATAAAGTGTGTTTTATATCATGAAATTTGTTAAATGCAACGTAATATATTTGTAGTGCGACTAATAAGACAAAAACACAAACAATATTAAATTAAATCGAGAAAAAAAACTTTATTTCGAAGCTCAATTTGGTTTCGGAAACAAAATTTTTGTTTCATGAAATCAAAATTTTGTTTCCGAAAAGCATTTTAAGTTTCAGAAAAACAAAAATTTTGTTTCAGACTTTTTGTTAACGCTTCAGTGAAAAGTAATTCGTGTTTCTACGTTTTCTTGTTCGATTTATTTAGTGGGAAACCGCGGTGAATGCACTAGACGGGAGGTTTCAATTAAGTGTTAAAACGCTCAGCCCAGAAAATGTTATACGTGTTTTCGTCACGTATAGTGCTGAACGAAAAAGTCACTCGTCTCCCGAAAAAGACTGTCAGGTAGGTAATTCGGCAACAGAAAACTTACATAAGTGACTGAGAAAACTTACAAAATGGAATTTTTATGAATTTCTTTGAAAAGCAGCAGTTTAGAGGTTAAGTCGGCAAATTCGTGATCGTAGAAATTTTGTATGTTATGAAACGCCACAAGTTGCAAGGAAAGATTACCTCTCTTTACTATGACAAAAAAAGCTGAAATCTAGGGTGGCGAAGTTGGGCTGGCCAGTGGCCGCCCATTTTATTCTGAAAAAATTGACTATTCTTTACTTAGTCGCAAAAAGTGAAAAAAAAGTAAATTTGTTAGTGTAAGTGTCGATCGATCTTTTTATATACATTATAGGGTGTATATGCAACAAATGAAATTGGTTTTGACAACCTCATTATCAGTGAAAATAGAATATAAATTGTGTTTTATATCATGAAATTTGTTAAGCAACGTAATTTATTTGTAGTGCGACTAATAAGACAAAAACGCAAACAATATTAAATTTGAATCTAGAAAAAAACTCCAATTCGGAGCTCAAGTTCAAACTTTTTGTTAACGTTTAAGAATAAAATGTTCGTGTTTCTACGTTTTCTTGTTTGATTTACATATTGTAGCGAAGATGTGTATGTTTATTTAAAGAGAAACATCTGGCAAAAAAGGTACATTGTAGTTGGGTGGGCTAAGTTGTCACACAGGGCAAGTTGGGATACTTTTTTAAACCACTCTTTACAGATCCCATTCGATGAAAGACGAAAATAAATGTTACGGTATTATATTTAACGTTATCTTCTAACAAAGCGCGCGACAACGGTGGTTACAGTTGATAAGTATTAAAATTCGATGTTAAAGGGAAAACAGGCATTTTTAATAGCTGAAAATTGCTTAATAATAATACGATGTTCATTTTTAATATTCGCTGAATCACGTTAAAACTTCCAAAAAATTGTAGTTTAGGAGTTTGAACCACGTAGTTCACATATTTTGATTTTTAAAATATTGGGGAAGTGTTTAATCTTGCCCCCCAATATATATAAATAGAGTTAACTTTAACCTGATAAAATTGGTTTGCATTCACTCATTACATTCGTTACTGTTAGTGAAAACATTTGACGTAATCAAATTAAACAAATTCAATACCCACGCGACAAGACTTTAATGCGGGGTATTTTGTTTCATTGTACGCAACAACTACATTCCGCTAATAAAGTAAATTTGTTGGTGTAAGTGGCGATGGATCTTTATACATAGTAGGGTGGGTGAAGACGGGGCACCTTTGGCAAATAACATCTAAATATCCTAAACAGGTTTTAAACAATCAACAACGGTTTATAAGAGTCGTGAGGATATGGTTTTACAATTCTTTGAATGTTCTTTGTTTACCACTAAATGGGATAAAAAAAGAATACAATTGCGTCCCATCTTTCCCAAGCCTATTATATGTTTGTTATATTGTCTAACGAACGAATTTAATTGGTCTCGACAGCCTCATCGTCAATAAAATTGAGTATAAAGTTTGTTCTTCTTAATGGAGTTTGTTAAATCTAACGTATTAAATCGTAGTGCAACAGAGGTAATTTTTGTTTCATGAAGTCAAGATTTTGTTTTAGGGAAGCATTTTAAGTTTCAGAAAAACAATATTTTTTCCGACATTTTGCTAAAGTTTCTGTGTTCCTTTAGGTTTTCTTGTTTGATTTACGTATTATACTAAAGAACCAAAACATTTACGTCTGTTTAAAGATAAACATTTGCCAACTAAAAAGACGGCATAACTTTTTTTATCAATTCTAACGCGATACAGTTTTGTCCATCAATTTCTCGTTTGATTTACATATTAATTGTTTCTAGGAACCGCACAATCTCTCATTTTGTTCAATAACCGGTAATAAACAGGTTGTTTTTAGGTATATTATTAATGAAGTTCTTGTTTATTATGATTTTGCTTTATTTTAGACAAAGAAAGCTATCCAAAGAGGTGCAGTATATAGTCTTCGTTTTGAATGAGTTAAGTTCGTTTTTTTGGGCGCTACAATTTCTTGGTTGTGATTGGTTGGGAGACGTAACAATTAAACACGTCAGAACCATTGTGTTGCAATATGCGACCATGATGCGACCGCGTGGTCAGCCCAGTCTTGATTTTGGATCTGCTGTCGTTTGAAACCGTTTTTAGTAATTCTGTTTATAAAGGCTACTTTGAATTTTTGAGTTAGTTAATGTTTGTTTATTATATATAACTTTCGCATCCCTTTTACCATGGTTTTATCAAAATTCAGTAAGTACCGCGTTCGTATGCGTCTAGTTATATTACTACAGTTCGAATTGATCCGCAATGTTTTGTTCGTTTAGAAAGAAAACCGTGCCAGTGTAGTGAGTGTACACACCTGTGTCCGTACCTAACTACCTGTGTTTGTGATCTTCATCATTACCACTGACCCTGTAGCGGTTTTCTTTCCGTTTTCATACTCCAACGGCTTCAAACCATATGTTTAATGTTTGTATATACAATTAATTTCATTAATAACTGTGTTAGGCCGTGTCTTCCCGTGTTTTAATCAAATTTAGGTCATCAACCGTATTTCACGAGCACCAGTATAATCCAAGCCCGTCCTTTAGCGTGCAACGTTGCTAAATATTCCATTTGTTATTATAGTGATTTATTTTTATTGGTATTACTACTATGATTGCTGTGTCGAATAAGTCACATTTATTCTCCGCAAAAAAAACTTGCTCCGCCATTTGTATAATATGTTTATGTGACGTAATAATGCATTTCCCGCCATTTGTACGAGATCACGCTGTCATTTCTCCATTTGTTTGCTGAATGTGCTGGTACGCAGTCTATTTTTGTTATATATATATAATTTGTTTTCAGATTTTATTATTAGTCAAAATTATAGAATATGGATTTAGATTGTGATGATTCAATTTATATAAGCAGTGATTCAAGTTTCGTAAAACCAGAAACTAGTGATGGAAGCAGTTCTGAGTTGTGGTTGTAAGTATTTTATTTTGTGTCGTTGTTTAAGCAGAAAGAATACAATGTGATGGGATTACTGAAAGTTGGTGAGCAGCAGCAACGGAGTAAAACCCCACACTGCTTGCATTCTGTGTTCCTAGCAAGCGGTTGTTAAATAAATAAATGAATTGCCTTTTGTAATCATTAAAAGCGATTTTTATTGAATATGTATGTATATATATATCATTAGTGTTAAACGAGATTGTAATCTATTTTGTGTTTTTTCCAGATCTGATTCGAGTAGTGAACTAAAAAAAGAAATTACGAAAAACTGGTCTTCTGATGGTTCTTTTGTATTTAACAACAGGTATGTTATGGATTTTTAAATTTATAAATAAATACTTTACTCTGTTGTGACAATGATGTGTTGTATTTATAATTGATGTTACTACATTCGTAAACGGTAATGTATATTTCTTATTTATGGTGGTGGATATTTACCCAGAAATGATTGATTTCTCCCGAATTTTACGCCAATTTTTTAGCTCATTAAAGAAAAACTTTAAAGTTTGCAGTACCGTCCTGATTTAGTATTTTATTAGCTATATATTTATTAGTGGAATTCGAATTGCGATGTGCCAATTTCATCATTGAATGTTGTTAATTTCATTATTTGAATGCATGATGCAGAAAGAGTTTAAAACATAAACACGTACTGGAATCAAGCAGTGATGTCTATGACAACGCCGATTCTGTAAAAGATTCCAAAAGCAGGTATTTTTTAGCATGCCTGTATCTTTTATTATCATTATGTGTTCATTTTGTGCGTAAACAGTAAAACGTGGGTTAGATGCGGCCATAAATAGCGTGAATTTTGCAGTTTACATACAAGCGACATTACTGCAATACCGCTCTTAAATGACTCTTATACAGGGGCAATTATGAACAATTTTTCTTCTGCTCAACAGTGCTTATTGCCTATAGTATAAGCCAAGCAGGTCTACCCGTTAAATAAATTTTGATACTGAAGACAGCATTTTTTTCCGAGCATAGCATAATTAACTATGTTTATGTACTACAAACTTTCTTAGATCGGCATACAAACTGTTAGTGTTAACAGAAGCCAGTTTAATAAATAAACTAATAATAACCTACCGTTTCTTTACTATAATAAAATGTGTTGCCCAAAGTCAGTACAATACTGGCAATCAGCACACATACGTTAAGCTATCTAATTCTTATTGTTTACTTGAAACTTTAAATATGTGCGGTGTCTGGCATGGTTATATTATGCTTTGTTACCACGTGACCTCTCCTGGTTACACATAAACTCCTGGTTGTAAACTATTGGTTGGTGTCAAATCTTTCTAAATGAAATCTATTTTATGTATTAGGACAATGGAAAAAGTAACCACGATTTTGGAAACCCTAACAAGCACTATCAAAGAGTAAGTATATAACTTTTATCAGGCATATTGTTATCTAGAATTTATTTCAGTATTGTAGTTTTTTTTATTGTACCATAATGCAAGGCCCCCCCCCCAAAAAAAACATGTGCCATTTTCCTAAATCAAAGATGCGTGAGTTTTACCATAATGCTGCCGCTGTAACCAGTATAACTAGCTTCAACACAATGAATATATAGTAAGCTAAATATCGGTTAATATTTAAAAAGCATTGATTAGGGACTAACTTGTAACTACCATTCATAAACAAAGGATTCATAATGTTGAGTTTTGGTATAACCTTAACCGGGTTTCGTTTTTTTAACTGTATGCTAACCGTTTCACACAAACTTTATTAAAAACATCATGTTTCACCATTCCAATCAAAGTCAGATTGTATGTAACTAAACACCTGTGTTATAACAAGTATTATTGCTTGCTACGCGATAGTAAATAAGTTAAATTCATTAACTTATATTTAATAGGCCAAAGTTGTTGTAATCTTGAAATCTTTCTCACCTAGCTGCCCATTACCTCTTTAATTGTTTTCTATTCTAATTCCTAATAATTTTAGAATTCTTTATGATGAACCATCCACATCCAAGACATCACAACCGTATGTGCTAGTGTTTATTATTTTAATCATACAATGAAAACTTTTATTTTTACATCTGATTAAGGGGCAAGCTAATAATATTTTTCTTAAATAAGAAGTGACAAAAAACATTTGGGTCGTTTTTTTTTAAAGTTTGTTTTTAATTTATTAATTTATACATATGTAGTAAAGTTGGGTAATAAAAAAGTGAAAAAAACAATAGTGTACTTTGGGTAAGAAAGGACAACCCCTCTAACCCTCTAAAAAAATCATTTTTATTGCAAACAGTTTTTGTGGGTAAAAAGGACGTTTATTTGGCTTATTTTTTATCCTAACTGTCCTTCTAGGTGGTAATTATTTTTTTGGTAAAACACAAGTTACTAAATCAAACAAAAAATTGACAAAAAAAACTTTTTATGGGGTTTGGTAAACTTTTTTTTCTGAGAAGGCCTTTAGTGATAAATTTATTATGAATGCAACGCAAGTATTTGCTACATATTCAAGTACCGTGCAGCTGGTATATTTTCAATTTTACGAACATTTCATACTTTTTTCTCTTGTTTTTTTTACCCCAAAATCGCCTTATGAGAGAAGGGGTAAACAAAACAACTGTGTTTTTTTCTGTTTTTTTTTTAAATAAGTAAAGTTTTCTGGAATCATTAGAACGGTTTAACTCAAAAATGAAGGTAACGTGGGGTCTGTTTACGCTCTTTAAAATACGCGGGACGGGTGTGAAGTTACTGACGCGATGTCACCTGCCCGTCATAAGTGAAATCACACGATTTTAGCATCCTAAACAACGACAACGTGATGGTATAGATCTTAAACATGTCAATAGTAGCAAAGTTTATTAGGTTACGGTTAGAAACAGACTGGCGTTTAATCACAAACTCAGCATATAAATAAAAGCGCAGTTTGTTTAACGAAAAAAGTGAATCAACTAAATTAGGATAACGAGACTAGTCAGCATACCTTTCTCTTTAATTATTATTCGTTCGTTGTGAACTTGCTAACGAATCGCAACGTCAGCGAATTCACTCGTCTCGAATTATAGCCGGTGTCGAATTACAGCCGTTATCGAATAACACGAGCGCCCAATGTTTCATATCTGATTAGACTGATTTTTAATATAAAAACAAAAAAATCTTAAACTCTTTTTATATTGAAATAATACAAAGTGATGCAACAATTATAAACCATTTTTGATTAATTTTTTATATGTATTCTACATTTTCCAACACCGGAAATTACGTATCCTCTTTCACCGCAAACCACGTGTTCTAAGCCGCATTTTTAGTTATTTACCGATTTTGGGCAAGAGCATAAAATGGCCGATATTGTCGGCGTTAAGTAACCAAACGGCCAGCGATGTGCGTACGTAAAAATTAATGCAAAGCGCTAACTTGTTCATAAATGTAAACTTATTCGTATACCTATAATTCAACTCGTTCGTAACAATCTGACGTATTAAACTAGGTCAAAGCGTCTGATCATGCGTCCACCGCATGTCATGTATATGAGGCGCGTGTAACGTCGGGGTTACTTTAGGTCACTTACGCGTCTTTTTGAGCGTTAACATGATACACAAATAAACCGCATTAGATGATAATTATAATGTTTGTTTAATGGAGGGGAGGTAAACTTTATTTAAAAACAATTATAAATTACCTAATTAATTAATTACAAGTTCACTAATAACTAATTAATAATATTTTTAGGTCTTTAGTTTGATTTTTATCAGCTCTATCAGATTTTTCGGTTTTAATCGGTCATTTGTCTTGGTTTACGGTATCTGTATTATTGCGTAACAACGCATTATGGAAATCAACGCAAAAGCAAAATAACCGTTCAGTTTGCATTGTAGTTTTGCCTTGTATTCGCCATGTTTTTCTTAGCCAGGTAGACCGTTTGTTACGAAATAGTAGGAATTCACACGTGGATTCATTGCATCATAATAAGGATTGTTTGACCTGGTAATTGATTGCGACATTATAGCAATTCTCACGTTGATTATTTACGTCATAATAGGGATTCACATGTTCATCATTTAGCATGTAGGAGGTTTAAAACAGGCTTAAATGTTGTATTTTAGCCTTCACGTGCGTGGTAGTTTAGCCTTCACGTGCGTGGTAGTTTAGCTTTCACGTGCGTGGTAGTTTAGCCTTCTATTACGCACGCTTCACGTGCGTGGTAGTTTAGCCTTCACGTGCGTCGTAGTTTAGCTTTCACGTGCGTGATAGTTTAACTTTTACGTGCGTGATAGTTTAACCTTCACGTGCGTGGTAGTTTAGCCTTCACGTGCGTGATAGTTTAACCTTCACGTGCGTGATAGTTTAGCCTTCTATTACGCACGCTTCACGTGCGTGGTAGTTTAGCCTTCACGTGCGTCGTAGTTTAGCTTTCACGTGCGTGATAGTTTAACTTTTACGTGCGTGGTAGTTTAACCTTCACGTGCGTGGTAGTTTAGCCTTCACGTGCGTGATAGTTTAACCTTCACGTGCGTGATAGTTTAACCTTCACGTGCGTGATAGTTTAACCTTCACGTGCGTGATAGTTTAACCTTTACGTGCGTGGTAGTTTAACCTTCACGTGCGTGGTAGTTTAGCCTTCACGTGCGTGGTAGTTTAGCCTTCACGTGCGTCGTAGTTTAGCCTTCACGTGCGTGGTAGTTTAGCTTTCACGTGCGTGATAGTTTAACTTTTACGTGCGTGATAGTTTAACCTTCACGTGCGTGATAGTTTAACCTTCACGTGCGTGATAGTTTAACCTTCACGTGCGTGATAGTTTAACCTTTACGTGCGTGGTAGTTTAACCTTCACGTGCGTGATAGTTTAACCTTCACGTGCGTGGTAGTTTAACCTTCACGTGCGTGGTAGTTTAACCTTCACGTGCGTGATAGTTTAACCTTCACGTGCCTGATAGTTTAACCTTCACGTGCGTGGTAGTTTAACCTTCACGTGCGTGATAGTTTAACCTTCACGTGCGTAGTGGCCTTCCTCCTTGAGTGCTTAATAATGTCATAAGCTTGCCGAGCTATTCGTTG
The DNA here is from genome assembly GCF_009617815.1 of Ciona robusta. Classification (NCBI taxonomy): domain Eukaryota; kingdom Metazoa; phylum Chordata; class Ascidiacea; order Phlebobranchia; family Cionidae; genus Ciona; species Ciona robusta. The sequence continues at coordinate 33,540 of NW_028323129.1, forward strand.
AATCTCGGCGCTCGGCCAACCTGAGCTTTTACAACTTCAGCACATCTTTTTTCCCTACCATTTCGTAACGAACATGCTGTTTGGATGTGTAAAACATTGTAAATGTACAGCAATGCTACTTCTGTTCCAGATTTAGGCTGTTTATTACCGCAAATTACAATTTTTTTATATATTGACGGGAAAATATTTTATTTAAAAAAAAAATTTTTGTGCTTCTTTTTACATCCGACGGTTTGTCCAAATGCGTCGGCAATTGCCGATTGCCGACGTGAGTCTCCACGGCTGAACTGATTTTAAATTATCCCTATTCCTTTCTCACCTCGCCTGTTTAAGAATGGCTAAAATACTTCCTTATGGGCGATAACTTTTTTGTGTGTTTTAATACATTTCTTAGGAGTTGTCAATTTATAAAGGTATAAAATAGTACAAATTTATGATACCACCAGAAAAAAAAACATATATTTTGTGATTTAAAAATTTGAGGCAATCTGTGCTTGGTATCCCATCTTACCCCACACTACTATACGTACTCGGTAAATTAAGAACACTCATGTTATTAAGGCTGTTTTCACCACCCAAGAATAAATAAATTATCTTCATTTAATCAAAATGGCTTTAGTCTGATTTTGTCTTATTTAAGAAAAGCTTTGGTCCGATTTTTTAAGAAAACGAAATAACATACATTTTTGATAGATCTACCAAAAAGATCAAGAGAATTGAAACAGATGTTTCTAGTTCAAGGTATGTATATGAATTGTTTATTATTAGTTCTATTTTATCTAAGTCGCTGTCAAATAATCTGTTAATTTTAGATTTGAAGTTTTGAAACTTTTGTTATAATGTGTAAAGTTCTCCTGTATATTTCTAAGTTTTTATTTTTCTGTTTAATTTTTAAGTGAATTATAGTCCTACATCTGCTTTTTCTACCACATCAAGTATAATGCAAGATATCTATGTTCGTCAAATGGTATAAATATTCATTTGAGTGGCATGTTCCTGTTTGCTTGTCAGTTGACGGTAGTTTATATTTGTGGTACTATAAACCAGTTAAGCTATTTCTTCTTTCTATTTAATTAAATATGATTGTAGTAGAATTGAGATTTTAAACAAACATATTTTCAAAGTGTCGGATCATACAGTAGAGATTCAGTGGGTGGAAAAATATCAAAATCAGGAAGGTAGGAAAGCAGTCACAGTTTTTGAGATAGCAAAAAAATTCTAACTTCAACATTAGAACTCCATCAAATTTAAAGCCATAACTGAAACATTTAAAAATATATTTTAGTGTTAATTTTTTAGTTGCTAAGTTAATGTATTCCCTTTTTCTTATGTGGATACAGGCGACAGAGGATATGTCCTTATTGTTCAAAATCATATTACAATGTTACTAACCATTTCCAATGGCACCATCAAGGGCAAGGATTACCAAAGGAGGCTTTGTTTTATGACAGTAAGCTCAAGTTAGAAAAGAAAGGAAAATACAAATCATACACTGGGTACATATGCTCTATTTGTAATATTGCAGTAAAATCACTGAAAGCACATTGTTTACATAAACACAAATTTGTTAATACAACTGGAGAAGAATTTGTAAAAATGTTACAACAATGCAGCACTGAGATAGCAGAACTTAACAGTATTTTCTCTGCATATGAAGAAAATCTTTGCAAAATTGGTGTGGGAAAAAGAAATCCCATTTCTACCAGTAAGGCAAAAACTTATGTCAAACAATTAAAAACAATGTTAAGTTCAAAAGACACCATCAACTATCCAAAGACAGTGTACAGCAATATAGAGAAATGTGTTACTGGAAAGGGTCAAGATGGAACAAAGTATGCATATTTAGCAACACTAAAAAATTTCCTTATGTTTATTGATATGGAATACCCAGATTTTATGAACAATGCTGTTCATAAATTAATGAAGTATACGGATGCTTGGTTGGCCCGACAACGGGTTAAGAAAGAAAAACGCCATAACCATGTGAAGCAGTTAAGCAGACAAAAGTTGCACGGGATTATGCAACCTTTTAAAGCTGTGCTTGAATACGAAAAAAACCATGGGATGTATGCTGCCGAACTACGCCGCATGGAATGCGGAAGTCTTGAGAAATCAGAAATTAAGGCTATTTTAGGGGATATTTTTGTAAGAATAGTTTGTCGTGGTGGCTGCCGTCCTTCTGTTTTGACTGGGTTGACTGTTCAAGAGCTAAATAATGTAGAAAAAACCAAGGCTGGAAATTACGCTTTGTATATTAAAGCGCAAAAGGAAAAAAACAATTATGCTTGTTTGGTTTTAAACAATGAAGAACTGAGCGATGTTATTTTGACTTCAAAGCATCTTTGGAGCTACAGAAATGAAACATCTAGTTTAATTCTTCCAGTATTTCCATCTATGTTGGGTCAATACACACGTATGGAACCGGCCGAGTTTAACAAAATTTGGAAAGTAAGAAGTCGGCTAGTATTTTATAATAGCAAAGTAGACATTACAGTTACAGACGTTAGAAAACTTATTACCATGGTTGCAAGCAAGCAGTCTAAAGAAGTGCAAGTAGCAATTGCAAGATCAAAAGGGCATTCAATTACAATGGCAGAAAAGGTCTACGACATATCTCATCCTCACGAACTAGTAGAACGGGGTAGAGAAACATTGGAGGAACTTGCCAATGGTTTGAAAGCTTTTATCCTTTATGGTTAAATTCTTTTTAAATAATGCAGACTAAATGTTAACTCACACAGCTGTAAGTAATTATAATAGAAATGAAATATTGTTAAATTTAATTACTATTGTTTTAAAATAAAGGGCAAAGGCTGTTTAAACTGTTTGCACATGATTCATGATACCCACGTCACAATATCCTTAATAACCTTTAATCCAATTTAACTAGCCAATCAAAATTTATGTGTTTGTTTAGATGATGAACCCGATTTGTTCCTACTTGGAGAACCTGCTGATGAACCCACTGTTAACCCACAAGATGAACCCACTGTTAACCCACAAGATGTACCCGCTGTTAACCCACAAGATGAACCCGCCGTTAACCCACAAGATGTACCCGCCGTTAACCCAAAAGATGTACCCGCTGTTAACCCACAAGATGAACCCGCTGTTAACCCACAAGATGAACCCGGTATGTTGTTGCATGACAAACATGATATTGGTTAGAATGTGTAACTGAATATTTAAAATTTACTTTTTTTGGATTACTGTTTTCATATACAATTTATAAAAAAAATGACTTCTAATGTTTTTTTAGTGAACTATGTCCGAGTGAAGTTTTTAGAAGATTCTGTGATATCCGATATATATCGAATAAAAGATCTTCGAACAAGTGAACGGAAAATGTTTCATAATTTTCTGGAACTACCGCTTGGTGGAGTTTGTAAAGCACGTTGGTCTGGAGATGGTAGATTTTACCCAGCTGTTCGAATTCCCGCATCTTGTAAGTCACTTTAATATACTGTTGTTTTGTGATACCAATACTTACAGTTGGACTTGGACATTTTAGGCACCCAAACATGATGCATATGGTTCATTTATTTTTTTTTCAGGAATATTTACTTCTTATGTTACATATTTATAGTTTCACCAATTAAACGCAAGTGGGGTTATCATTCAGACTCTGAAGCTTCTCCACACAAAAGGAAAAGCAAAGTTACAGGCCGCAAAATAAGTAAGTTTTAAGAAGCGTATAGAAGTGTATTTAAAAAAAGAAAATCAGCAGAAGTTCTACTGAGACTTTTGCCTTTGTTAAGACTAAGTTAAATATTGTTTGTGGATTAGATAGCACTAAATCTAAATGTTATCCGGATTCCTAAATATACAGGAAGTTTTCTGCTAAATATATTAAGAAACATGATAATTGATTTCTAATACCTTTTTTAATATAAAATCTTATTACTGCAGGAACCTCAAAAAAGATGCTGATTGCCAACAAGGACATGGAATCCGGAGAACTTCCAAACTTTTGCTTTGATGCATGAAGTGGATAGCATTGATACTTTTAAAAAATCCTATATTGTAGATTACATATTTGACGTCATAACACTTTGTATTGTAGATTACGTATTTGACGTCATAACACTTTGTATTGTAGATTACGTATTTGACGTCATAACACTTTGTATTGTAGATTACGTATTTGACGTCATAACTTTTTGTATTGTAGATTACGTATTGTACGTCATAACATTTTGTATTGTAGATTACGTATTTGACGTCATAACACTTTGTATTGTAGATTACGTATATGACGTCATAACACTTTGTATTGTAGATTACGTATTTGACGTCATAACACTTTGTATTGTAGATTACGTATATGACGTCATAACACTTTGTATTGTAGATTACGTATTTGACGTCATAACACTTTGTATTGTAGATTACGTATTTGACGTCATAACATTTTGTATTGTAGATTACGTATTTGACGTCATAACACTTTGTATTGTAGATTACGTATATGACGTCATAACACTTTGTATTGTAGATTCTGATTTGACGTCATAACACTTTGTATTGTAGATTTCGTATATGACGTCATAACACTTTGTATTGTAGATTACGTATTTGACGTCATAACATTTTGTATTGTAGATTACGTATTTGACGTCATAACACTTTGTATTGTAGATTACGTATATGACGTCATAACACTTTGTATTGTAGATTACGTATATGATGTCATAACACTTTGTATTGTAGATTACGTATTTGACGTCATAACACTTTGTATTGTAGATTACGTATTTGACGTCATAACACTTTGTATTGTACATTACGTATTTGACGTCATAATGTTTTGTATTGTAGATTACGTATTTGACGTCATAACACTTTGTATTGTAGATTACGTATTTGACGTCATAACATTTTGTATTGTAGATTACGTATTTGACGTCATAACACTTTGTATTGTAGATTACGTATTTGACGTCATAACACTTTGTATTGTAGATTACGTATTTGACGTCATAACACTTTGTATTGTAGATTACGTATTTGACGTCATAACACTTTGTATTGTAGATTACGTATTTGACGTCATAACACTTTGTATTGTAGATTACATATTTGACGTCATAACACTTTGTATTGTAGATTACGTATTTGACGTCATAACACTTTGTATTGTAGATTACGTATTTGACGTCATAATATTTTGTATTGTAGATTACATATTTGACGTCATAACACTTTGTATTGTAGATTACGTATTTGACGTCATAACACTTTGTATTGTAGGTTACGTATTTGACGTCATAACACTTTGTATTGTAGATTACGTATTTGACGTCATAACACTTTGTATTGTAGATTACGTATTTGACGTCATAACTTTTTGTATTGTAGATTACGTATTTGACGTCATAACATTTTGTATTGTAGATTACGTATATGACGTCATAACATTGTAGATTTCGTATTTGACGTCATAACATTTTGTATTGTAGATTACGTGTTTGACGTCATAACTTTTTGTATTGTAGATTACGTATTTGACGTCATAACACTTTGTATTGTAGATTACGTATTTGACGTCATAACACTTTGTATTGTAGATTACGTATTTGACGTCATAACACTTTGTATTGTAGATTACGTATTTGACGTCATAACACTTTGTATTGTAGATTACGTATTTGACGTCATAACACTTTGTATTGTAGATTACGTATTTGACGTCATGACATTTTGTATTGTAGATTACGTATTTGACGTCATAGCATTTTGTATTGTAGATTACGTATTTAACGTCATAACATTTTGTATTGTAGATTACGTATTTGACGTCATAACACTTTGTATTGTAGATTACGTGTTTGTGAAAATTGTATAATTTTTTTTCGTAATAAAACCAATTTCGTGTTCGTTGATTTATGTATTATAATGCGATAGGTGAAATTTATTTCAATTGCTGCGAGGTTCGATATATATATCGTTAGAACAGTGTTAATTTCCGTTTTGAAATAATTTTTATTTAATAGCTCCATGCTTCCCACAAGCGGACGTAAAAAATAAAAACATGTGAAACGAAAATTGCCTCGATAACGTTTCTCTATAACGTTCAGTTTATGTTTCACGCAAAAATTAAACCGCTAGTTTTTGTTTCCGGCCGTTACATAGGTCGAAGCAACTTGATTGAAAAAACGCGCTCAATCAAGCACTTGATTGAGCATTTTGCGTCAAGTTTTTTTAGAGTGTGTCAACGATCATCGGCGCCATGGCTTAGTGGTAAAGCGCCTGTCTAGTAAACAGGAGATCCTGGGTTCGATCCCCAGTGGTGCCTTTTTATCATCAGCTAAATTTATATTTTAAACCCCATTTAAAAGTACAGTGTTGGAGGAGCATTTATTAATCCAATTAAAATATCATCTTCTTCATTTGCAGCGTCGCAAAACGTATAATTTTCAGCGACAATGCATTAGGTTAATTTTAAAATGTACTAACGGATTTAAACATCGGCGCCATGGCTTAGTGGCAAAGCGCCTGTCTTGTAAACAGGAGATCCTGGGTTCGATCCCAGTGGTGCCTCTTAAAAGCTTTCTAGACAAACATTGCGCTAGAGCTTCTCTTTTTTTCAATTAATCGTAGGAACGTAATAGAGTATTCATGATATATTCAATAATTATATTATCTATTTACAGTGACGTTATATAAGGCCTAGGACAAAAGCCAGTGTGTTGTAAGTAAAATTTCCAGGTTTCGAAACGTAATACGCCTTTTTAAACACATTAAAAATTAAAGATAGATTTATTTTACACAGCATAAACCTTTTTGACGTAATACACTGTACATACACAATACCTCTATATATACTATCGACAGTTGAAAGTATTTAAACGAATAAAATATCTTCAATCAGGCTTCTTTTTAAACTTGAACATACAGATTGTTATCGGTCTCCTTTGGTTTCTAAGGGCACAGAGGAATGCAGATAATAACCGTGAAGGCTCATTTCCCACAAACAACAGGACATTGTGTTGATTCAAAAGATTATTCTACCTTTTATCGTCAGCTTTGCGCAGTGGCGGTATCGTAGCTTATGAGGTTTATCCGAGGCGCGATTATTGCTAGTTGAAAACTATTACCAATACCCCGCCCGATTGCCGTGAAATTCGACGATTGTGGCAATTTCTAAAGGGTTCTTAGGAGCCTTTATTCTTATTATTCCCTCGCGTTGAAAACTTCTATTAGTTGTCAAAATTCAGCTCGAAACAGGAGGTTTGTCGAATCCGCGTGACAATATAATGATTTTTCCCAAAACTGCTTCCATGTCCTAAGTATGTGTCCATTCAAATAAAAGTGAAAAACATGCAAATGTATATTATCATATAATTGATCTAAAAACCTGTGTCAGAAGTGGGATTCGAACCCACGCCTCCATTCGGAGACCAGAATACTCAACACCACATTGTGGTGAAGAACACGACGTTCTTGAGTCTGGCGCCTTAGACCACTCGGCCATTCTGACTGCGCTCGAAGGAATGAGTATACGGCGTGTTCCATAAGGAGAAAAAATAAAAATAAACGCAAATGTTAAATTGACGTTTAAAATTTCTTTAGCTCAACTGTTTCAGCATATAAATTAAGTTACTATATACAATTGCATAAAAAGCCAGAGGCCTGTCAAATCATCCATGTGGATTAAAACCAAAATAATCTATATTTAAACTAATGATCGGTTAGCTGAATTAAGTGTTGCTTATGTATGTTAAGCGTGATAGTATTCTTGCACCGTTATAAAAATATCAGGTATATTTTATTTGAGTTGAAATTTGAATGTTGCGTGTCAACGATCATCGGCGCCATGGCTTAGTGGTAAAGCGCCTGTCTAGTAAACAGGAGATCCTGGGTTCGATCCCCAGTGGTGCCTTTTTATCATCAGCTAAATTTATATTTTAAACCCCATTTAAAAGTACAGTGTTGGAGGAGCATTTATTAATCCAATTAAAATATCATCTTCTTCATTTGCAGCGTCGCCAAACGTATAATTTTCAGCGACAATGCATTAGGTTAATTTTAAAATGTACTAACGGATTTAAACATCGGCGCCATGGCTTAGTGGCAAAGCGCCTGTCTTGTAAACAGGAGATCCTGGGTTCGATCCCCAGTGGTGCCTCTTAAAAGCTTTCTAGACAAACATTGCGCTAGAGCTTCTCTTTTTTTCAATTAATCGTAGGAACGTAATAGAGTATTCATGATATATTCAATAATTATATTATCTATTTACAGTGACGTTATATAAGGCCTAGGACAAAAGCCAGTGTGTTGTAAGTAAGATTTCCAGGTTTCGAAACGTAATACGCCTTTTTAAACACATTAAAAATTAAAGATAGATTTATTTTACACAGCATAAACCTTTTTGACGTAATACACTGTACATACACAATACCTCTATATATACTATCGACAGTTGAAAGTATTTAAACGAATAAAATATCTTCAATCAGGCTTCTTTTTAAACTTGAACATACAGATTGTTATCAGTCTCCTTTGGTTTCTAAGGGCACAGAGGAATGCAGATAATAACCGTGAAGGCTCATTTCCCACAAACAACAGGACATTGTGTTGATTCAAAAGATTATTCTACCTTTTATCGTCAGCTTTGCGCAGTGGCGGTATCGTAGCTTATGAGGTTTATCCGAGGCGCGATTATTGCTAGTTGAAAACTATTACCAATACCCCGCCCGATTGCCGTGAAATTCGACGATTGTGGCAATTTCTGAAGGGTTCTTAGGAGCCTTTATTCTTATTATTCCCTCGCGTTGTGAACTTCTATTAGTTGTCAAAAATTCAGCTCGAAACAGGAGGTTTGTCGAATCCGCGTGACAATATAATGATTTTTCCCAAAACTGCTTCCATGTCCTAAGTATGTGTTCAATCAAATAAAAGTGAAAAACATACAAATGTATATTATCATATAATTGATCTAAAAACCTGTGTCAGAAGTGGGATTCGAACCCACGCCTCCATTCGGAGACCAGAATACTCAACACCACATTGTGGTGAAGAACACGACGTTCTTGAGTCTGGCGCCTTAGACCACTCGGCCATTCTGACAGCGCTGGAAGGAATGAGTATACGGCGTGTTCCATAAGGAGAAAAAACAAAAATAAACGCAAATGTTAAATTGACGTTTAAAATTTCTTTAGCTCAACTGTTTCAGCATATAAATTAAGTTACTATATACAATTGCATAAAAAGCCAGAGGCCTGTCAAATCATCCATGTGGATTAAAACCAAAATAATCTACATTTAAACTAATGATCGGTTAGCTGAATTAAGTGTTGCTTATGTATGTTAAGCGTGATAGTATTCTTGCACCGTTATAAAAATATCAGGTATATTTTATTTGAGTTGAAATTTGAATGTTGCATGTCAACGATCATCGGCGCCATGGCTTAGTGGTAAAGCGCCTGTCTAGTAAACAGGAGATCCTGGGTTCGATCCCCAGTGGTGCCTTTTTATCATCAGCTAATTTTATATTTTAAACCCCATTTAAAAGTACAGTGTTGGGGCATTTATTAATCCAATTAAAATATCATCTTCTTCATTTGCAGCGTCGCCAAACGTATAATTTTCAGCGACAATGCATTAGGTTAATTTTAAAATGTACTAACGCATTTAAACATCGGCGCCATGGCTTAGTGGCAAAGCGCCTGTCTTGTAAACAGGAGATCCTGGGTTCGATCCCCAATGGTGCCTATTAAAAGCTTTCTAGACAAACATTGCGCTAGAGCTTCTCTTTTTTTCAATTAATCGTGGGAACGTAATAGAGTATTCATGAAATATTCAATAATTATATTATCTATTTACAGTAACGTTATATACGGCCTAGGACAAAAGCCAGTGTGTTGTAAGTAAAATTTCCAGGTTTCGAAACGTAACACGCCTTTTTAAACACATAAAAAATTAAAGATAGATTTATTTTACACAGCATAAAGCTTTTTGACGTAATACACTGTACATACACAATACCTCTATATGTACTATCGACAGTTGAAAATATTTAAACGAAGAAAAAATATCTTCCATCAGGCTTCTTTTTAAATTTGAACATACAGATTGTTATCGGTCTCCTTCGGTTTTTAAGAGCACAGAGGAATGCAGATAATAGCCGTGAAGGCTCATTTCCCACAAACAACAGGACATTGTGTCGATTCAAAAGATTATTCTACTTTTTATCGTCAGCTTTGCGCAGTGGCGGTATCGAAGCTTATGAGGTTTAACCGAGGCGCGATTATTGCTAGTTGAAAACTATTACCAATACCCCGCCCGATTGCCGTGAAATTCGACGATTGTGGCAATTTCTGAAGGGTTCTTAGGAGCGTTTATTCTTATTATTCCCTCGCGTTGAGAACTTCTATTAGTTGTCAAAATTCAGCTCGAAACAGGAGGTTTGTCGAATCCGCGTGACAGTATAATGATTTTTCCCAAAACTGCTTCCATGTCCTAAGTATGTGTTCAATCAAATAAAAGTGAAAAACATACAAATGTATATTATCATATAATTGATCTAAAAACCTGTGTCAGAAGTGGGATTCGAACCCACGCCTCCATTCGGAGACCAGAATACTCAACACCACATTGTGGTGAAGAACACGACGTTCTTGAGTCTGGCGCCTTAGACCACTCGGCCATTCTGACAGCGCTGGAAGGAATGAGTATACGGCGTGTTCCATAAGGAGAAAAAACAAAAATAAACGCAAATGTTAAATTGACGTTTAAAATTTCTTTAGCTCAACTGTTTCAGCATATAAATTAAGTTACTATATACAATTGCATAAAAAGCCAGAGGCCTGTCAAATCATCCATGTGGATTAAAACCAAAATAATCTACATTTAAACTAATGATCGGTTAGCTGAATTAAGTGTTGCTTATGTATGTTAAGCGTGATAGTATTCTTGCACCGTTATAAAAATATCAGGTATATTTTATTTGAGTTGAAATTTGAATGTTGCATGTCAACAACGATCATCGGCGCCATGGCTTAGTGGTAAAGCGCCTGTCTAGTAAACAGGAGATCCTGGGTTCGATCCCCAGTGGTGCCTTTTTATCATCAGCTAATTTTATATTTTAAACCCCATTTAAAAGTACAGTGTTGGGGCATTTATTAATCCAATTAAAATATCATCTTCTTCATTTGCAGCGTCGCCAAACGTATAATTTTCAGCGACAATGCATTAGGTTAATTTTAAAATGTACTAACGGATTTAAACATCGGCGCCATGGCTTAGTGGCAAAGCGCCTGTCTTGTAAACAGGAGATCCTGGGTTCGATCCCCAATGGTGCCTATTAAAAGCTTTCTAGACAAACATTGCGCTAGAGCTTCTCTTTTTTCAATTAATCGTGGGAACGTAATAGAGTATTCATGAAATATTCAATAATTATATTATGTATTTACAGTAACGTTATATACGGCCTAGGACAAAAGCCAGTGTGTTGTAAGTAAAATTTCCAGGTTTCGAAACCTAACACGCCTTTTTAAACACATAAAAAATTAAAGATAGATTTATTTTACACAGCATAAACCTTTTTGACGTAATACACTGTACATACACAATACCTCTATATGTACTATCGACAGTTGAAAGTATTAAACGAAGAAAAAATATCTTCCATCAGGCTTCTTTTTAAATTTGAACATACAGATTGTTATCGGTCTCCTTCGGTTTTTAAGAGCACAGAGGAATGCAGATAATAGCCGTGAAGGCTCATTTCCCACAAACAACAGGACATTGTGTCGATTCAAAAGATTATTCTACTTTTTATCGTCAGCTTTGCGCAGTGGCGGTATCGAAGCTTATGAGGTTTAACCGAGGCGCGATTATTGCTAGTTGAAAACTATTACCAATACCCCGCCCGATTGCCGTGAAATTCGACGATTGTGGCAATTTCTGAAGGGTTCTTAGGAGCGTTTATTCTTATTATTCCCTCGCGTTGAGAACTTCTGTTAGTTGTCAAAATTCAGCTCGAAACAGGAGGTTTATCGAATCCGCGTGACAATATAATTATATTTCCCAAAACTGCTTCCATGTCCTAAGTATGTGTCCAATCAAATAAAAGTGAAAAACATACAAATGTATATTATCATATAATTGATCTAAAAATCTGTGTCAGAAGTGGGATTCGAACCCACGCCTCCATTCGGAGACCAGAATACTCAACACCACATTGTGGTGAAGAACACGACGTTCTTGAGTCTGGCGCCTTAGACCACTCGGCCATTCTGACAGCGCTGGAAGGAATGAGTATACGGCGTGTTCCATAAGGAGAAAAAACAAAAATAAACGCAAATGTTAAATTGACGTTTAAAATTTCTTTAGCTCAACTGTTTCAGCATATAAATTAAGTTACTATATACAATTGCATAAAAAGCCAGAGGCCTGTCAAATCATCCATGTGGATTAAAACCAAAATAATCTACATTTAAACTAATGATCGGTTAGCTGAATTAAGTGTTGCTTATGTATGTTAAGCGTGATAGTATTCTTGCACCGTTATAAAAATATCAGGTATATTTTATTTGAGTTGAAATTTGAATGTTGCATGTCAACGATCATCGGCGCCATGGCTTAGTGGTAAAGCGCCTGTCTAGTAAACAGGAGATCCTGGGTTCGATCCCCAGTGGTGCCTTTTTATCATCAGCTAATTTTATATTTTAAACCCCATTTAAAAGTACAGTGTTGGGGCATTTATTAATCCAATTAAAATATCATCTTCTTCATTTGCAGCGTCGCCAAACGTATAATTTTCAGCGACAATGCATTAGGTTAATTTTAAAATGTACTAACGGATTTAAACATCGGCGCCATGGCTTAGTGGCAAAGCGCCTGTCTTGTAAACAGGAGATCCTGGGTTCGATCCCCAATGGTGCCTCTTAAAAGCTTTCTAGACAAACATTGCGCTAGAGCTTCTCTTTTTTTCAATTAATCGTGGGAACGTAATAGAGTATTCATGAAATATTCAATAATTATATTATGTATTTACAGTAACGTTATATACGGCCTAGGACAAAAGCCAGTGTGTTGTAAGTAAAATTTCCAGGTTTCGAAACCTAACACGCCTTTTTAAACACATAAAAAATTAAAGATAGATTTATTTTACACAGCATAAACCTTTTTGACGTAATACACTGTACATACACAATACCTCTATATGTACAATCGACAGTTGAAAGTATTTAAACGAAGAAAAAATATCTTCCATCAGGCTTCTTTTTAAATTTGAACATACAGATTGTTATCGGTCTCCTTCGGTTTTTAAGAGCACAGAGGAATGCAGATAATAGCCGTGAAGGCTCATTTCCCACAAACAACAGGACATTGTGTCGATTCAAAAGATTATTCTACTTTTTATCGTCAGCTTTGCGCAGTGGCGGTATCGAAGCTTATGAGGTTTAACCGAGGCGCGATTATTGCTAGTTGAAAACTATTACCAATACCCCGCCCGATTGCCGTGAAATTCGACGATTGTGGCAATTTCTGAAGGGTTCTTAGGAGCGTTTATTCTTATTATTCCCTCGCGTTGAGAACTTCTATTAGTTGTCAAAATTCAGCTCGAAACATGAGGTTTGTCGAATCCGCGTGACAATATAATTATTTTTCCCAAAACTGCTTCCATGTCCTAAGTATGTGTCCAATCAAATAAAAGTGAAAAACATACAAATGTATATTATCATATAATTGATCTAAAAACCTGTGTCAGAAGTGGGATTCGAACCCACGCCTCCATTCGGAGACCAGAATACTCAACACCACATTGTGGTGAAGAACACGACGTTCTTGAGTCTGGCGCCTTAGACCACTCGGCCATTCTGACAGCGCTGGAAGGAATGAGTATACGGCGTGTTCCATAAGGAGAAAAAACAAAAATAAACGCAAATGTTAAATTGACGTTTAAAATTTCTTTAGCTCAACTGTTTCAGCATATAAATTAAGTTACTATATACAATTGCATAAAAAGCCAGAGGCCTGTCAAATCATCCATGTGGATTAAAACCAAAATAATCTACATTTAAACTAATGATCGGTTAGCTGAATTAAGTGTTGCTTATGTATGTTAAGCGTGATAGTATTCTTGCACCGTTATAAAAATATCAGGTATATTTTATTTGAGTTGAAATTTGAATGTTGCATGTCAACGATCATCGGCGCCATGGCTTAGTGGTAAAGCGCCTGTCTAGTAAACAGGAGATCCTGGGTTCGATCCCCAGTGGTGCCTTCTTATCATCAGCTAAATTTATATTTTAAACCCCATTTAAAAGTACAGTGTTGGGGCATTTATTAATCCAATTAAAATATCATCTTCTTCATTTGCAGCGTCGCCAAACGTATAATTTTCAGCGACAATGCATTAGGTTAATTTTAAAATGTACTAACGGATTTAAACATCGGCGACATGGCTTAGTGGCAAAGCGCCTGTCTTGTAAACAGGAGATCCTGGGTTCGATCCCCAGTGGTGCCTCTTAAAAGCTTTCTAGACAAACATTGCGCTAGAGCTTCTCTTTTTTTCAATTAATCGTGGGAACGTAATAGAGTATTCATGAAATATTCAATAATTATATTATGTATTTACAGTAACGTTATATACGGCCTAGGACAAAAGCCAGTGTGTTGTAAGTAAAATTTCCAGGTTTCGAAACGTAACACGCCTTTTTAAACACATAAAAAATTAAAGATAGATTTATTTTACACAGCATAAACCTTTTTGACGTAATACACTGTACATACACAATACCTCTATATGTACTATCGACAGTTGAAAGTATTTAAACGAAGAAAAAATATCTTCCATCAGGCTTCTTTTTAAATTTGAACATACAGATTTTTATCGGTCTCCTTTGGTTTTTAAGAGCACAGAGGAATGCAGATAATAGCCGTGAAGGCTCATTTCCCACAAACAACAGGACATTGTGTCGATTCAAAAGATTATTCTACTTTTTATCGTCAGCTTTGCGCAGTGGCGGTATCGAAGCTTATGAGGTTTAACCGAGGCGCGATTATTGCTAGTTGAAAACTATTACCAATACCCCGCCCGATTGCCGTGAAATTCGACGATTGTGGCAATTTCTGAAGGGTTCTTAGGAGCGTTTATTCTTATTATTCCCTCGCGTTGAGAACTTCTATTATTTGTCAAAATTCAGCTCGAAACAGGAGGTTTGTCGAATCCGCGTGACAATATAATGATTTTTCCCAAAACTGCTTCCATGTCCTAAGTATGTGTCCAATCAAATAAAAGTGAAAAACATGCAAATGTATATTATCATATAATTGATCTAAAAACCTGTGTCAGAAGTGGTATTCGAACCCTCGCCTCCATTCGGAGACCAGAATACTCAACACCACATTGTGGTGAAGAACACGACGTTCTTGAGTCTGGCGCCTTAGACCACTCGGCCATTCTGACAGCGCTGGAAGGAATGAGTATACGGCGTGTTCCATAAGGAGAAAAAACAAAAATAAACGCAAATGTTAAATTGACGTTTAAAATTTCTTTAGCTCAACTGTTTCAGCATATAAATTAAGTTACTATATACAATTGCATAAAAAGCCAGAGGCCTGTCAAATCATCCATGTGGATTAAAACCAAAATAATCTACATTTAAACTAATGATCGGTTAGCTGAATTAAGTGTTGCTTATGTATGTTAAGCGTGATAGTATTCTTGCACCGTTATAAAAATATCAGGTATATTTTATTTGAGTTGAAATTTGAATGTTGCATGTCAACGATCATCGGCGCCATGGCTTAGTGGTAAAGCGCCTGTCTAGTAAACAGGAGATCCTGGGTTCGATCCCCAGTGGTGCCTTTTTATCATCAGCTAAATTTATATTTTAAACCCCATTTAAAAGTACAGTGTTGGGGCATTTATTAATCCAATTAAAATATCATCTTCTTCATTTGCAGCGTCGCCAAACGTATAATTTTCAGCGACAATGCATTAGGTTAATTTTAAAATGTACTAACGGATTTAAACATCGGCGCCATGGCTTAGTGGCAAAGCGCCTGTCTTGTAAACAGGAGATCCTGGGTTCGATCCCCAGTGGTGCCTCTTAAAAGCTTTCTAGACAAACATTGCGCTAGAGCTTCTCTTTTTTTCAATTAATCGTGGGAACGTAATAGAGTATTCATGAAATATTCAATAATTATTTTATGTATTTACAGTGACGTTATATACGGCCTAGGACAAAAGCCAATGTGTTGTAAGTAAAATTTCCAGGTTTCGAAACGTAATACGCCTTTTTAAACACATAAAAAATTAAAGATAGATTTATTTTACACAGCATAAACCTTTTTGTCGTAATACACTGTACATACACAATACCTCTATATGTACAATCGACAGTTGAAAGTATTTAAACGAAGAAAAAATATCTTCAATCAGGCTTCTTTTTAAACTTGAACATACAGATTGTTATCGGTCTCCTTTGGTTTCTAAGAGCACAGAGGAATGCAGATAATAGCCGTAAAGGCTCATTTCCCACAAACAACAGGACATTGTGTCGATTCAAAAGATTATTCTACTTTTTATCGTCAGCTTTGCGCAGTGGCGGTATCGAAGCTTATGAGGTTTAACCGAGGCGCGATTATTGCTAGTTGAAAACTATTACCAATACCCCGCCCGATTGCCGTGAAATTCGACGATTGTGGCAATTTCTGAAGGGTTCTTAGGAGCGTTTATTCTTATTATTCCCTCGCGTTGAGAACTTCTATTATTTGTCAAAATTCAGCTCGAAACAGGAGGTTTGTCGAATCCGCGTGACAATATAATGATTTTTCCCAAAACTGCTTCCATGTCCTAAGTATGTGTCCAATCAAATAAAAGTGAAAAACATGCAAATGTATATTATCATATAATTGATCTAAAAACCTGTGTCAGCAGTGGTATTCGAACCCTCGCCTCCATTCGGAGACCAGAATACTCAACACCACATTGTGGTGAAGAACACGACGTTCTTGAGTCTGGCGCCTTAGACCACTCGGCCATTCTGACAGCGCTGGAAGGAATGAGTATACGGCGTGTTCCATAAGGAGAAAAAACAAAAATAAACGCAAATGTTAAATTGACGTTTAAAATTTCTTTAGCTCAACTGTTTCAGCATATAAATTAAGTTACTATATACAATTGCATAAAAAGCCAGAGGCCTGTCAAATCATCCATGTGGATTAAAACCAAAATAATCTACATTTAAACTAATGATCGGTTAGCTGAATTAAGTGTTGCTTATGTATGTTAAGCGTGATAGTATTCTTGCACCGTTATAAAAATATCAGGTATATTTTATTTGAGTTGAAATTTGAATGTTGCATGTCAACGATCATCGGCGCCATGGCTTAGTGGTAAAGCGCCTGTCTAGTAAACAGGAGATCCTGGGTTCGATCCCCAGTGGTGCCTTTTTATCATCAGCTAAATTTATATTTTAAACCCCATTTAAAAGTACAGTGTTGGGGCATTTATTAATCCAATTAAAATATCATCTTCTTCATTTGCAGCGTCGCCAAACGTATAATTTTCAGCGACAATGCATTAGGTTAATTTTAAAATGTACTAACGGATTTAAACATCGGCGCCATGGCTTAGTGGCAAAGCGCCTGTCTTGTAAACAGGAGATCCTGGGTTCGATCCCCAGTGGTGCCTCTTAAAAGCTTTCTAGACAAACATTGCGCTAGAGCTTCTCTTTTTTTCAATTAATCGTGGGAACGTAATAGAGTATTCATGAAATATTCAATAATTATTTTATGTATTTACAGTGACGTTATATACGGCCTAGGACAAAAGCCAGTGTGTTGTAAGTAAAATTTCCAGGTTTCGAAACGTAATACGCCTTTTTAAACACATAAAAAATTAAAGATAGATTTATTTTACACAGCATAAACCTTTTTGTCGTAATACACTGTACATACACAATACCTCTATATGTACAATCGACAGTTGAAAGTATTTAAACGAAGAAAAAATATCTTCAATCAGGCTTCTTTTTAAACTTGAACATACAGATTGTTATCGGTCTCCTTTGGTTTCTAAGAGCACAGAGGAATGCAGATAATAGCCGTAAAGGCTTATTTCCCACAAACAACAGGACATTGTGTCGATTCAAAAGATTACTCTACCTTTTATCGTCAGCTTTGCGCAGTGGCGGTATCGTAGATTATGAGGTTTATCCGAGGCGCGATTATTGCTAGTTGAAAACTATTACCAATACCCCGCCCAATTGCCGTGAAATTCGACGATTGTGGCAATTTCTAAAGGGTTCTTAGGAGCCTTTATTCTTATTATTCCCTCGCGTTGAGAACTTCTATTATTTGTCAAAATTCAGCTCGAAACAGGAGGTTTGTCGAATCCGCGTGACAATATAATGATTTTTCCCAAAACTGCTTCCATGTCCTAAGTATGTGTTCAATCAAATAAAAGTGAAAAACATACAAATGTATATTATCATATAATTGATCTAAAAACCTGTGTGAGAAGTGGGATTCGAACCCACGCCTCCATTCGGAGACCAGAATACTCAACACCACATTGTGGTGAAGAACACGACGTTCTTGAGTCTGGCGCCTTAGACCACTCGGCCATTCTGACAGCGCTGGAAGGAATGAGTATACGGCGTGTTCCATAAGGAGAAAAAACAAAAATAAACGCAAATGTTAAATTGACGTTTAAAATTTCTTCATTCGCGTTCTGCTGTCGTGCAGTACGGACGTCTTTTCGCTGCGTGAAGCAAGCGCCTTGGTAGTTGGATTGCTAGGCAGGTTGTCATACCTTTAAAAGACATCTTAGAGATTAGTTTGTGGCGATTGGTTGCTGCTTACAGTTTTGAAGTATTTGTTTGTATAATTTAATATTAGAATATGGAAATGGATGTATCTGCAATCTCTGAATTGGCTACAATTGGGAATAAATCGTTAGATACAGAAGCTAGAGGTGTTAAACGCCCTCGAGATGGATGTATGTCTTCTGATCTACACAATGAACAACAAGAATTGAAAGTTATTTTGCATGGTGTCGAAAAGCAATTGAGAGCATTTAGTCCACTACTTATTAATAAGCTTATCATTGCGTCGATTGGAGAATATCGCGATATTAAAGTACTGAGATCTGGAGATTTATTATTAAGGTGTGTAAACAATGGCCAACGAGTAAAAGCACTTGCTTTAAAATGCTTACAAAACGAAACCACCAGCATTGACATCTGCGTTCAAGCGTATAAACCATTCACAGGCTGCAAGTGTGTGATTAAGCAAGTGCCGCGCGACCTTACTGATGACGAGATTGCCTCGAGTTTATCAGACTTCGGGGTAGTGTTCGCAAAGCGCTTTTTTGTAAAAAGGGATGGAAACCTAACAGCCACCACTTCGGTTCTTTTGCAACTAACAACTAATAACTTCCCACAATATTTAACAATCGGATACATTCGTTTCAATACCGTCGCATACAATCCCCCACCGTTAAGATGTTTTAATTGTAATAGATTCGGCCACATATCGAAGTTCTGCCGATCAAAGATTCGATGCGCAAAGTGTGGCGGCGACCATGAGTATAAAAAATGCACTGCTGAAACTCGCTGCTGTAATTGCCAAGGAGATCACAGCGCAGCATACAAAGGCTGCCCGAACTACAAACGAGAAATTCAAATTAAGCAATACATTGTCAACGAAAAGCTTAGTTACAAGGATGCTGTCACAAAGCTGAACTTGGCACAAGCTCCGACTGTTCGTCCATCAGTTCACGAAGTATCTTATTCGCGAAATGATTTTCCACCTCTTCAGTCAATATCCCTCCCGCAGATTGTATCAACGTCTAATCAACCTAGCCCAAATCATATCAGGACTTCTGTACCAAAAAGCCAACCCATATCGAACAACGACCACAGTATCATCGTAACGGCTCAGACATTGTCCCGCTTTATGAAAGATATGATTGCACTAATCACTACTGCATTAGTCAATAACGATGTAACAAACCTATGCTTGGACGTTCAAAATACATGTAAAGCCTACTTCGGAGAAATCTCACCAAAAATTCAACAGACTCATTCTGACACCATGGAACCCCAACAATCGCATTCAGTATGAAGAACAAAAATCTAATAATATGGCATTGGAACTGCCGAAGCATATACCGAAAACTACCCGAACTAAAACAATTTGTTTACAAAGGACACAACCGCCCCGACCTTATTTGTTTACAAGAAACACACCTAACTCCAAAATATACCGTTTCTCTCCCGGGTTATAGTTTTATCAGAAAGGATAGGCTTGATCGACGTGGAGGAGGTGTTGCTATCTGGATTAAAGACTCACTTAGTTTTACAAATGTTAATCTCCGCAATGTTCATAAAGACGTAGAACATATTGTAGTCTCGGTAAGTGGTATCACCGTTGTGAACATATATATTCCACCTGCAGCGAGTGTTCACGAGTCGCACTTCCTTGATCTACTTGGAGCGTTAAAGAACCGAGCAATCATTGTGGGAGATTTTAATGCACACCACTCGATGTGGAAATCATCACAGTGCAACACGATAGGCGCTGGTATTGTCGACTTCCTACAAGCATCCCAAATGGTTTTGTTAAACTGTGATACGCACACAAGAGTATCAATGAACCCCAACGATCGGTCAAGTGGCTCTCTTCTGGATTTAACAATAGCCACTAGCGATATTGCAGGAAGAACATTCGTTAATGTCTCTGACAACTTGTTCGGTAGCGACCACTTACTTGTAGAGGTCACATTAAATTGGATTGTCGAACGATCTACAAACTTCACGCCTCGGTGGTGTCTGTCCAAGGCGGATTGGGAAGCCTACAAAACCATGTGCAACAACTTAATAAAGCAAGATTTAGTCAGCAATGACGTACAGGAGTTCTGCGATGGTCTCTCCAATGCTGTCGTTAAAGCCGCCAACGCAACTATTCCAAAAACCAAGCCGTCTCGCCGCAATCCAGTCCCTTGGTGGGATGATGATTGTAAAGCAGCAATTCAAGCGAAAAACAAAGCTTGGCAAGCTTTTAAAAGTTCATACTCTTCTAAGGACGCCATTGAATTCAAAAGAAGGCGGGCCATTGCCAGAAAACTTATAATCTTCAAAAAACAACAATCTTGGAAAAAATTCTGTAACTCACTATCCGGCTGCACAAAACTCACCCCTGTATGGAACATGGCAAAATCTATGTTCGGAAATCGAAACATGTCTGTAAAACCATCGTTTACCGCTACTGATGGTAATCAGAGAGACCCAGGTATTAACAGCTCAAACTATCTAGCCGCACATTTTCAACGCATTGGCAGCAACTGCAATTATTCTGCTAATTTCCGCGAAGGTCGGAAAAGAGCTATAGATCTGGCAATTCCGCAACTAAAAGGTTTACCTTCAGATAACCTTTCATCACCGCTTAATAAAGCATTCACCATAGCTGAACTCGAACAATGTATAAGAAGCATAGCGCACAAGAAAAATACTTCTCCTGGAATAGATGGAATTCCTTACCAAATGCTTGTACAACTTCCCGCTTCAAGCCTGACAATATTATTACAATTGATCAACAATATTTGGATATCTGGGACCATACCATCAAACTGGAAGCACTCGGTAGTTATACCTCTGTTAAAGCCCGGGAAGCCAAAGAATACTGCTTCGTCTTATCGACCAATATCCCTTACGTCAAGCATGTGCAAAATTATGGAAAGACTCGTACTCCGTAGATTAAATTGGTTTCTGGAAAAGGAAAACGTAATCCATAAGTCACAAAGTGGATTTAAAAGTAGACGATCTACCACCGACCACATACTTCACCTTCACAATGACGTGCAGTGTGCCATGGCAAATCGCTCTTCAGTTCTCTGTGTGTTTCTTGACATCGAAAAAGCTTATGACATGGTGTGGAACGAGGGTCTTATATACAAGCTTCATGCCATTGGAATTACTGGTCGAATGCTTCATTTCATATCTTCATTCTTATCAAATCGCACGTTCCAAGTCAAACTGAACAATGAACTTTCCGATATCTTCACCATGGAAAACGGAGTTCCACAAGGTAGTGTTTTAAGCCCCATACTATTTAATATTATGATTAATGACTTGTCCAATCAACTGCCTGTGACAAGCAAACACGCACTATACGCCGACGACTGTGCAATATGGATTGAAAGCAAGCAACTCAAGTGTCTCAAAACGAAAATCCAATACGCCTTAAACGTCATCAACGTTTGGAGCCAACAATGGGGAATCAAGTTTTCTCACACCAAAACCAAAGCTCTATTGTTCACAAACAAGCGGAAACTGCCAGATATGAAGATAACACTCTACGGAAACAGTATTACATATGTTACAGAATTTAAATATCTTGGCGTAATATTTGATAAACGACTAACATACAAATCACACATAACATACATTCGATGTAAATGCCTGAGACGAATTAATCTACTACATATTCTTTGCAGATCGAAATGGGGAGCGCAAAAATCAGCCTTGCTTGCCATATACCGAGCTTCGATACGCCCCGTCATTGAGTATGGAATCGAAGCATATTTCTCTGCCTCTTCCTCAAATAGAAGCGTAATACAAACCGTACAAAACAAATGTTTGCGGCTGGCCACTGGAAGTATGATCAGCACACCAATTGTTTGTTTGCAAGCATTGTGCCAGGAACCACCAGTTTACATTCGATACCAGAACGCTTGTCTAAAATACAAGCTCAAGCTACTATCATTCCCACCAAATCGCCACAATTCGAGCACACTACTACGGGCTTCGACTAGTGAATCTTCATTTCTGCAAGTTACAGAGGAATTCCCAACCGAAACACCTGTCGGGCTAATCCAACCTTTCACTTCGCCAATGTGGGAAATCTCTGAAGAATTCTGTGACACCTATCTAGCGCCACTGGTAGACAAAGACATATCCAACGAACGAAAACAAAGTCTCTTCGTCGAGAGGATTGCAACGTATTACCAAGGATATACGCAAATATACTGCGATGGGTCAAAACAAGAATCTGGATGTGGATGTTCCTTTATAATTCCAAGTGAAGGTTACACATCGTCTTCATCTCTGCACAAGTCGTACTCGGCGTATTCATGCGAATTATATGCAATCATGATGGCATTAAAACATGTAAACTCTAAAGAAACACATAATTCCTACCTAATTATATGTGACTGCCTGAATGCAATCACATCCATCGCACAACGGCGCCACTCTAAAAACTTTATTCTTAATGAGATTCTTGAACTAATATTCAATATTTTAAACAGACAAATGAACATCAAAATTCTCTGGGTCCCAAGTCACTGTGGTATACCAGGCAATGAGGAATCTGACCAAAATGCAAAGAAATCGGCAAAGACCAACCATTGCGATGTTTTCACTACGGCTCTAACTGACTGCATTTATACCTCACAAGTTAACCTCCGAACTAAATTTTGTGAGTATTACGTACAAAACAATCAAAACACTGCAATGAAAAACATTTTCCCAAAACTGCCAAGTAACAACGACTTAAAGCAAATGGACTCTCGAATTGAAGAAGTTATCTACTCTCGATTACTCACTGGGCATAATCGCCTGAATGGGCACCTAAGCCGAATCGGCCTCCATGAAAATGGACAATGCCCAAGATGCAACGTCAACGAGACAGCTGAACATTTATTAATTTCCTGTATTAACACCGCAAACGTAACAGCTATGTTAAAAACATTATGTTTTGAAATGAAACTTTCTTATAATTTTAACACACTGCTAACTGACAACGCCCTTATTAAACATACTATTTCCTTTTTTAGAGCATTAAATCGTCTTTAGAAACAAGATCACCTGATTACTATTTATTTATTTCTATTGTTGTTTTCTTAAATGTTATTGACTCGTACAAATTGTTCTGAACATAGACAAACCAATGATGATATATTTACTGTTAAAGTAATGAATTACTGTCATTTTACCGGTATATTGCTTTCGCCAAAACCTATCACCAAAAAGTAGACTAAATTCCCTTTTTCCGTTATCGTCAAGCTTTTGTACAATTTACTGTCATGTATTCGGTGTAAAAAACCGAAAGGTTAAATGCACCAAAATGTAATAATAATAATAATAATAATTTAAAATTTCTTTAGCTCAACTGTTTCAGCATATAAATTAAGTTACTATATACAATTGCATAAAAAGCCAGAGGCCTGTCAAATCATCCATGTGGATTAAAACCAAAATAATCTACATTTAAACTAATGATCGGTTAGCTGAATTAAGTGTTGCTTATGTATGTTAAGCGTGATAGTATTCTTGCACCGTTATAAAAATATCAGGTATATTTTATTTGAGTTGAAATTTGAATGTTGCATGTCAACGATCATCGGCGCCATGGCTTAGTGGTAAAGCGCCTGTCTAGTAAACAGGAGATCCTGGGTTCGATCCCCAGTGGTGCCTTTTTATCATCAGCTAAATTTATATTTTAAACCCCATTTAAAAGTACAGTGTTGGGGCATTTATTAATCCAATTAAAATATCATCTTCTTCATTTGCAGGGTCGCCAAACGTATAATTTTCAGCGACAATGCATTAGGTTAATTTTAAAATGTACTAACGGATTTAAACATCGGCGCCATGGCTTAGTGGCAAAGCGCCTGTCTTGTAAACAGGAGATCCTGGGTTCGATCCCCAGTGGTGCCTCTTAAAAGCTTTCTAGACAAACATTGCGCTAGAGCTTCTCTTTTTTTCAATTAATCGTGGGAACGTAATAGAGTATTCATGAAATATTCAATAATTATATTATGTATTTACAGTAACGTTATATACGGCCTAGGACAAAAGCCAGTGTGTTGTAAGTAAAATGTCCAGGTTTCGAAACGTAATACGCCTTTTTAAACACATAAAAAATTAAAGATAGATTTATTTCACACAGCATAAACCTTTTTGTCGTAATACACTGTACATACACAATACCTCTATATGTACAATCGACAGTTGAAAGTATTTAAACGAAGAAAAAATATCTTCAATCAGGCTTCTTTTTAAACTTGAACATACAGATTGTTATCGGTCTCCTTTGGTTTCTAAGAGCACAGAGGAATGCAGATAATAGCCGTAAAGGCTTATTTCCCACAAACAACAGGACATTGTGTCGATTCAAAAGATTACTCTACCTTTTATCGTCAGCTTTGCGCAGTGGCGGTATCGTAGATTATGAGGTTTATCCGAGGCGCGATTATTGCTAGTTGAAAACTATTACCAATACCCCGCCCAATTGCCGTGAAATTCGACGATTGTGGCAATTTCTAAAGGGTTCTTAGGAGCCTTTATTCTTATTATTCCCTCGCGTTGAGAACTTCTATTATTTGTCAAAATTCAGCTCGAAACAGGAGGTTTGTCGAATCCGCGTGACAATATAATGATTTTTCCCAAAACTGCTTCCATGTCCTAAGTATGTGTCCAATCAAATAAAAGTGAAAAACATGCAAATGTATATTATCATATAATTGATCTAAAAACCTGTGTCAGAAGTGGTATTCGAACCCACGCCTCCATTCGGAGACCAGAATACTCAACACCACATTGTGGTGAAGAACACGACGTTCTTGAGTCTGGCGCCTTAGACCACTCGGCCATTCTGACAGCGCTGGAAGGAATGAGTATACGGCGTGTTCCATAAGGAGAAAAAACAAAAATAAACGCAAATGTTAAATTGACGTTTAAAATTTCTTTAGCTCAACTGTTTCAGCATATAAATTAAGTTACTATATACAATTGCATAAAAAGCCAGAGGCCTGTCAAATCATCCATGTGGATTAAAACCAAAATAATCTACATTTAAACTAATGATCGGTTAGCTGAATTAAGTGTTGCTTATGTATGTTAAGCGTGATAGTATTCTTGCACCGTTATAAAAATATCAGGTATATTTTATTTGAGTTGAAATTTGAATGTTGCATGTCAACGATCATCGGCGCCATGGCTTAGTGGTAAAGCGCCTGTCTAGTAAACAGGAGATCCTGGGTTCGATCCCCAGTGGTGCCTCTTAAAAGCGTTCTAGACAAACATTGCGCTAGAGCTTCTCTTTTTTTCAATTAATCGTAGGAACGTAATAGAGTATTCATGATATATTCAATAATTATATTATGTATTTACAGTGACGTTATATACGGCCTAGGACAAAAGCCAGTGTGTTGTAAGTAAAATTTCCAGGTTTCGAAACGTAATACGCCTTTTTAAACACATAAAAAATTAAAGATAGATTTATTTTACACAGCATAAACCTTTTTGTCGTAATACACTGTACATACACAATACCTCTATATGTACAATCGACAGTTGAAAGTATTTAAACGAAGAAAAAATATCTTCAATCAGGCTTCTTTTTAAACTTGAACATACAGATTGTTATCGGTCTCCTTTGGTTTCTAAGAGCACAGAGGAATGCAGATAATAGCCGTAAAGGCTCATTTCCCACAAACAACAGGACATTGTGTCGATTCAAAAGATTACTCTACCTTTTATCGTCAGCTTTGCGCAGTGGCGGTATCGTAGATTATGAGGTTTATCCGAGGCGCGATTATTGCTAGTTGAAAACTATTACCAATACCCGGCCCAATTGCCGTGAAATTCGACGATTGTGGCAATTTCTAAAGGGTTCTTAGGAGCCTTTATTCTTATTATTCCCTCGCGTTGAGAACTTCTATTATTTGTCAAAATTCAGCTCGAAACAGGAGGTTTGTCGAATCCGCGTGACAATATAATGATTTTTCCCAAAACTGCTTCCATGTCCTAAGTATGTGTCCAATCAAATAAAAGTGAAAAACATGCAAATGTATATTATCATATAATTGATCTAAAAACCTGTGTCAGAAGTGGTATTCGAACCCACGCCTCCATTCGGAGACCAGAATACTCAACACCACATTGTGGTGAAGAACACGACGTTCTTGAGTCTGGCGCCTTAGACCACTCGGCCATTCTGACAGCGCTGGAAGGAATGAGTATACGGCGTGTTCCATAAGGAGAAAAAACAAAAATAAACGCAAATGTTAAATTGACGTTTAAAATTTCTTTAGCTCAACTGTTTCAGCATATAAATTAAGTTACTATATACAATTGCATAAAAAGCCAGAGGCCTGTCAAATCATCCATGTGGATTAAAACCAAAATAATCTACATTTAAACTAATGATCGGTTAGCTGAATTTTAAGTGTTGCTTATGTATGTTAAGCGTGATAGTATTCTTGCACTGTTATAAAAATATCAGGTATATTTTATTTGAGTTGAAATTTGAATGTTGCATGTCAACGATCATCGGCGCCATGGCTTAGTGGTAAAGCGCCTGTCTAGTAAACAGGAGATCCTGGGTTCGATCCCCAGTGGTGCCTTTTTATCATCAGCTAAATTTATATTTTAAACCCCATTTAAAAGTACAGTGTTGGAGGAGCATTTATTAATCCAATTAAAATATCATCTTCTTCATTTGCAGCGTCGCCAAACGTATAATTTTCAGCGACAATGCATTAGGTTAATTTTAAAATGTACTAACGGATTTAAACATCGGCGCCATGGCTTAGTGGCAAAGCGCCTGTCTTGTAAACAGGAGATCCTGGGTTCGATCCCCAGTGGTGCCTGTTAAAAGCTTTCTAGACAAACATTGCGCTAGAGCTTCTCTTTTTTTCAATTAATCGTAGGAACGTAATAGAGTATTCATGATATATTCAATAATTATATTATCTATTTACAGTGACGTTATATATGGCCTAGGACAAAAGCCAGTGTGTTGTAAGTAAAATTTCCAGGTTTCGAAACGTAATACGCCTTTTTAAACACATAAAAAATTAAAGATAGATTTATTTTACACAGCATAAACCTTTTTGACGTAATACACTGTACATACACAATACCTCTATATATACTATCGACAGTTGAAAGTATTTAAACGAAGAAAAATATCTTCAATCAGGCTTCTATTTAAACTCGAACATACAGATTGTTATCGGTCTCCTTTGGTTTCTAAGAGCACAGAGGAATGCAGATAATAGCCGTGAAGGCTCATTTCCCACAAACAACAGGACATTGTGTCGATTCAAAAGATTATTCTACCTTTTATCGTCAGCTTTGCGCAGTGGCGGTATCGTAGCTTATGAGGTTTATCCGAGGCGCGATTATTGCTAGTTGAAAACTATTACCAATACCCCGCCCGATTGCCGTGAAATTCGACGATTGTGGCAATTTCTGAAGGGTTCTCAGGAGCCTTTATTCTTATTATTCCCTCGCGTTGAGAACTTCTGTTAGTTGTCAAAAATCAGCTCGAAACAGGAGGTTTGTCGAATCCGCGTGACAATATAATGATTTTTCCCAAAACTGCTTCCATGTCCTAAGTATGTGTTCAATCAAATAAAAGTGAAAAACATACAAATGTATATTATCATATAATTGATCTAAAAACCTGTGTCAGAAGTGGGATTCGAACCCACGCCTCCATTCGGAGACCAGAATACTCAACACCACATTGTGGTGAAGAACACGACGTTCTTAAGTCTGGCGCCTTAGACCACTCGGCCATTCTGACAGCGCTGGAAGGAATGAGTATACGGCGTGTTCCATAAGGAGAAAAAATAAAAATAAACGCAAATGTTAAATTGACGTTTAAAATTTCTTTAGCTCAACTGTTTCAGCATATAAATTAAGTTACTATATACAATTGCATAAAAAGCCAGAGGCCTGTCAAATCATCCATGTGGATTAAAACCAAAATAATCTATATTTAAACTAATGATCGGTTAGCTGAATTAAGTGTTGCTTATGTATGTTAAGCGTGATAGTATTCTTGCACCGTTATAAAAATATCAGGTATATTTTATTTGAGTTGAAATTTGAATGTTGCGTGTCAACGATCATCGGCGCCATGGCTTAGTGGTAAAGCGCCTGTCTAGTAAACAGGAGATCCTGGGTTCGAAACCCAGTGGTGCATTTTTATCATCAGCTAAATTTATATTTTAAACCCCATTTAAAAGTATAGTGTTGGAGCATTTATTAATCCAATTAAAATATCACCTTCTTCATTTGCAGCGTCGCCAAACGTATTATTTTCAGCGACATTGCATTAGGTTAATTTTAAAATGTACTAATGGATTTAAACATCGGCGCCATGGCTTAGTGGCAAAGCGCCTGTCTTGTAAACAGGAGATCCTGGGTTCGATCCCCAGTGGTGCCTCTTAAAAGCTTTCTAGACAAACATTGCGCTAGAGCTTCTCTTTTTTTCAATTAATCGTAGGAACGTAATAGAGTATTCATGATACATTCAATAATTATAGTGACAATATAATGATTTTTCCCAAAACTGCTTCCATGTCCTAAGTATGTGTTCAATCAAATAAAAGTGAAAAACATACAAATGTATATTATCATATAATTGATCTAAAAACCTGTGTCAGAAGTGGGATTCGAACCCACGCCTCCATTCGGAGACCAGAACACTCAACACCACATTGTGGTGAAGAACACGACGTTCTTGAGTCTGGCGCCTTAGACCACTCGGCCATTCTGACAGCGCTGGAAAGAATGAGTATACGGCGTGTTCCATAAGGAGAAAAAATAAACGCAAATGTTAAATTGACGTTTAAAATTTTTTTAGCTCAACTGTTTCAGCATATAAATTAAGTTACTATATACAATTGCATAAAAAGCCAGAGGCCTGTCAAATCATCCATGTGGATTAAAACCAAAAAAATCAACATTTAAACTAATGATCGGTTAGCTGAATTAAGTGTTGCTTATGTATGTTTAGCGTGATAGTATTCTTGCACCGTTATAAAAATATCAGGTATATTTTATTTGAGTTGAAATTTGAATGTTGCATGTCAACGATCATCGGCGCCATGGCTTAGTGGTAAAGCGCCTGTCTAGTAAACAGGAGATCCTGGGTTCGATCCCCAGTGGTGCCTTTTTATCATCAGCTAAATTTATATTTTAAACCCCATTTAAAAGTACAGTGTTGGGGCATTTATTAATCCAATTAAAATATCATCTTCTTCATTTGCAGCGTCGCCAAACGTATAATTTTCAGCGACAACGCATTAGGTTAATTTTAAAATGTACTAACGGATTTAAACATCGGCGCCATGGCTTAGTGGCAAAGCGCCTGTCTTGTAAACAGGAGATCCTGGGTTCGATCCCCAGTGGTGCCTCTTAAAAGCTTTCTAGACAAACATTGCGCTAGAGCTTCTCTTTTTTTCAATTAATCGTGGGAACGTAATAGAGTATTCATGAAATATTCAATAATTATATTATGTATTTACAGTAACGTTATATACGGCCTAGGACAAAAGCCAGTGTGTTGTAAGTAAAATGTCCAGGTTTCGAAACGTAATACGCCTTTTTAAACACATAAAAAATTAAAGATAGATTTATTTTACACAGCATAAACCTTTTTGTCGTAATACACTGTACATACACAATACCTCTATATGTACAATCGACAGATGAAAGTATTTAAACGAAGAAAAAATATCTTCAATCAGGCTTCTTTTTAAACTTGAACATACAGATTGTTATCGGTCTCCTTTGGTTTCTAAGAGCACAGAGGAATGCAGATAATAGCCGTGAAGGCTCATTTCCCACAAACAACAGGACATTGTGTCGATTCAAAAGATTACTCTACCTTTTATCGTCAGCTTTGCGCAGTGGCGGTATCGTAGCTTATGAGGTTTATCCGAGGCGCGATTATTGCTAGTTGAAAACTATTACCAATACCCCGCCCAATTGCCGTGAAATTCGACGATTGTGGCAATTTCTAAAGGGTTGTTAGGAGCCTTTATTCTTATTATTCCCTCGCGTTGAGAACTTTTATTAGTTGTCAAAATTCAGCTCGAAACAGGAGGTTTGTCGAATCCGCGTGACAATATAATGATTTTTCCCAAAACTGCTTCCATGTCCTAAGTATGAGTCCAATCAAATAAAAGTGAAAAACATGCAAATGTATATTATCATATAATTGATCTAAAAACCTGTGTCAGAAGTGGGATTCGAACCCACGCCTGCATTCGGAGACCAGAATATTCAACACCACATTGTGGTGAAGAACACGACGTTCTTGAGTCTGGCGCCTTAGACCACTCGGCCATTCTGACTGCGCTCGAAGGAATGAGTATACGGCGTGTTCCATAAGGAGAAAAAATAAAAATAAACGCAAATGTTAAATTGACGTTTAAAATTTCTTTAGCTCAACTGTTTCAGCATATAAATTAAGTTACTATATACAATTGCATAAAAAGCCAGAGGCCTGTCAAATCATCCATGTGGATTAAAACCAAAATAATCTATATTCAAACTAATGATCGGTTAGCTGAATTAAGTGTTGCTTATGTATGTTAAGCGTGATAGTATTCTTGCACCGTTATAAAAATATCAGGTATATTTTATTTGAGTTGAAATTTAAATGTTGCGTGTCAACGATCATCGGCGCCATGGCTTAGTGGTAAAGCGCATGTCTAGTAAACAGGAGATCCTGGGTTCGATCCCCAGTGGTGCCTTTTTATCATCAGCTAAATTTATATTTTAAACCCCATTTAAAAGTACAGTGTTGGAGCATTTATTAATCCAATTAAAATATCATCTTCTTCATTTGCAGCGTCGCCAAACGTATAATTTTCAGCGACAATGCATTAGGTTAATTTTAAAATGTACTAACGGATTTAAACATCGGCGCCATGGCTTAGTGTCGTAGGAACGTAATAGAGTATTCATGATTTATTCAATAATTATATTATGTATTTACAGTGACGTTATATACGGCCTAGGACAAAAGCCAGTGTGTTGTAAGTAAAATTTCCAGGTTTCGAAACCTAACACGCCTTTTTAAACACATAAAAAATTAAAGATAGATTTATTTTACACAGCATAAACCTTTTTGACGTAATACACTGTACATACACAATACCTCTATATGTACTATCGACAGTTGAAAGTATTTAAACGAATAAAATATCTTCAATCAGGCTTCTTTTTAAACTTGAACATACAGATTGTTATCGGTCTCCTTTGGTTTCTAAGGGCACAGAGGAATGCAGATAATAACCGTGAAGGCTCATTTCCCACAAACAACAGGACATTGTGTTGATTCAAAAGATTATTCTACCTTTTATCGTCAGCTTTGCGCAGTGGCGGTATCGAAGCTTATGAGGTTTATCCGAGGCGCGATTATTGCTGGTTGAAAACTATTACCAATACCCCGCCCGATTGCCGTGAAATTCGACGATTGTGGCAATTTCTGAAGGGTTCTCAGGAGCCTTTATTCTTATTATTCCCTCGCGTTGAGAACTTCTGTTAGTTGTCAAAATTCAGCTCGAAACAGGAGGTTTGTCGAATCCGCGTGACAATATAATGATTTTTCCCAAAACTGCTTCCATGTCCTAAGTATGTGTTCAATCAAATAAAAGTGAAAAACATACAAATGTGTATTATCATATAATTGATCTAAAAACCTGTGTCAGAAGTGGGATTCGAACCCACGCCTCCATTCGGAGACCAGAATACTCAACACCACATTGTGGTGAAGAACACGACGTTCTTGAGTCTGGCGCCTTAGACCACTCGGCCATTCTGACAGCGCTGGAAGGAATGAGTATACGGCGTGTTCCATAAGGAGAAAAAATAAAAATAAACGCAAATGTTAAATTGACGTTTAAAATTTCTTTAGCTCAACTGTTTCAGCATATAAATTAAGTTACTATATACAATTGCATAAAAAGCCAGAGGCCTGTCAAATCATCCATGTGGATTAAAACCAAAATAATCTACATTTAAACTAATGATCGGTTAGCTGAATTAAGTGTTGCTTATGTATGTTAAGCGTGATAGTATTCTTGCACCGTTATAAAAATATCAGGTATATTTTATTTGAGTTGAAATTTGAATGTTGCATGTCAACGATCATCGGCGCCATGGCTTAGTGGTAAAGCGCCTGTCTAGTAAACAGGAGATCCTGGGTTCGATCCCCAGTGGTGCCTTCTTATCATCAGCTAAATTTATATTTTAAACCCCATTTAAAAGTACAGTGTTGGGGCATTTATTAATCCAATTAAAATATCATCTTCTTCATTTGCAGCGTCGCCAAACGTATAATTTTCAGCGACAATGCATTAGGTTAATTTTAAAATGTACTAACAGATTTAAACATCGGCGCCATGGCTTAGTGGCAAAGCGCCTGTCTTGTAAACAGGAGATCCTGGGTTCGATCCCCAGTGGTGCCTCTTAATAGCGTTCTAGACAAACATTGCGCTAGAGCTTCTCTTTTTTTCAATTAATCGTAGGAACGTAATAGAGTATTCATGATATATTCAATAATTATATTATGTATTTACAGTGACGTTATATACGGCCTAGGACAAAAGCCAGTGTGTTGTAAGTAAAATTTCCAGGTTTCGAAACGTAATACGCCTTTTTAAACACATAAAAAATTAAAGATAGATTTATTTTACACAGCATAAACCTTTTTGACGTAATACACTGTACATACACAATACCTCTATATGTACAATCGACAGTTGAAAGTATTTAAACGAAGAAAAAATATCTTCAATCAGGCTTCTTTTTAAACTTGAACATACAGATTGTTATCGGTCTCCTTTGGTTTCTAAGAGCACAGAGGAATGCAGATAATAACCGTGAAGGCTCATTTCCCACAAACAACAGGACATTGTGTTGATTCAAAAGATTATTCTACCTTTTATCGTCAGCTTTGCGCAGTGGCGGTATCGTAGCTTATGAGGTTTATCCGAGGCGCGATTATTGCTAGTTGAAAACTATTACCAATACCCCGCCCGATTGCCGTGAAATTCGACGATTGTGGCAATTTCTGAAGGGTTCTTAGGAGCCTTTATTCTTATTATTCCCTCGCGTTGTGAACTTCTATTAGTTGTCAAAATTCAGCTCGAAACAGGAGGTTTGTCGAATCCGCGTGACAATATAATGATTTTTCCCAAAACTGCTTCCATGTCCTAAGTATGTGTTCAATCAAATAAAAGTGAAAAACATACAAATGTATATTATCATATAATTGATCTAAACACCTGTGTCAGAAGTGGGATTCGAACCCACGCCTCCATTCGGAGACCAGAATACTCAACACCACATTGTGGTGAAGAACACGACGTTCTTGAGTCTGGCGCCTTAGACCACTCGGCCATTCTGACAGCGCTGGAAGGAATGAGTATACGTGTTCCATAAGGAGAAAAAACAAAAATAAACGCAAATGTTAAATTGACGTTTAAAATTTCTTTAGCTCAACTGTTTCAGCATATAAATTAAGTTACTATATACAATTGCATAAAAAGCCAGAAGCCTGTCAAATCATCCATGTGGATTAAAACCAAAATAATCTACATTTAAGCTAATGATCGGTTAGCTGAATTAAGTGTTGCTTATGTATGTTAAGCGTGATAGTATTCTTGCACCGTTATAAAAATATCAGGTATATTTTATTTGAGTTGAAATTTGAATGTTGCATGTCAACGATCATCGGCGCCATGGCTTAGTGGTAAAGCGCCTGTCTAGTAAACAGGAGATCCCGGGTTCGATCCCCAGTGGTGCCTTTTTATCATCAGCTAATTTTATATTTTAAACCCCATTTAAAAGTACAGTGTTGGGGCATTTATTAATCCAATTAAAATATCATCTTCTTCATTTGCAGCGTCGCCAAACGTATAATTTTCAGCGACAATGCATTAGGTTAATTTTAAAATGTACTAACGGATTTAAACATCGGCGCCATGGCTTAGTGGCAAAGCGCCTGTCTTGTAAACAGGAGATCCTGGGTTCGATCCCCAGTGGTGCCTCTTAAAAGCTTTCTAGACAAACATTGCGCTAGAGCTTCTCTTTTTTATCGGCGCCATGGCTTAGTGGCAAAGCGCCTGTCTTGTAAACAGGAGATCCTGGGTTCGATCCCCAGTGGTGCCTCTTAAAAGCTTTCTAGACAAACATTGCGCTAGAGCTTCTCTTTTTTTCAATTAATCGTAGGAACGTAATAGAGTATTCATGATATATTCAATAATTATATTATGTATTTACAGTGACGTTATATACGGCCTAGGACAAAAGCCAGTGTGTTGTAAGTAAAATTTCCAGGTTTCGAAACCTAACACGCCTTTTTAAACACATAAAAAATTAAAGATAGATTTATTTTACACAGCATAAACCTTTTTGACGTAATACACTGTACATACACAATAACTCTATATGTACTATCGACAGCTGAAAGTATTTAAACGAATAAAATATCTTCAATCAGGCTTCTTTTTAAACTTGAACATACAGATTGTTATCGGTCTCCTTTGGTTTCTAAGGGCACAGAGGAATGCAGATAATAACCGTGAAGGCTCATTTCCCACAAACAACAGGACATTGTGTTGATTCAAAAGATTATTCTACCTTTTATCGTCAGCTTTGCGCAGTGGCGGTATCGTAGCTTATGAGGTTTATCCGAGGCGCGATTATTGCTGGTTGAAAACTATTACCAATACCCCGCCCGATTGCCGTGAAATTCGACGATTGTGGCAATTTCTGAAGGGTTCTCAGGAGCCTTTATTCTTATTATTCCCTCGCGTTGAGAACTTCTGTTAGTTGTCAAAATTCAGCTCGAAACAGGAGGTTTGTCGAATCCGCGTGACAATATAATGATTTTTCCCAAAACTGCTTCCATGTCCTAAGTATGTGTTCAATCAAATAAAAGTGAAAAACATACAAATGTATATTATCATATAATTGATCTAAAAACCTGTGTCAGAAGTGGGATTCGAACCCACGCCTCCATTCGGAGACCAGAATACTCAACACCACATTGTGGTGAAGAACACGACGTTCTTGAGTCTGGCGCCTTAGACCACTCGGCCATTCTGACAGCGCTGGAAGGAATGAGTATACGGCGTGTTCCATAAGGAGAAAAAATAAAAATAAACGCAAATGTTAAATTGACGTTTAAAATTTCTTTAGCTCAACTGTTTCAGCATATAAATTAAGTTACTATATACAATTGCATAAAAAGCCAGAGGCCTGTCAAATCATCCATGTGGATTAAAACCAAAATAATCTACATTTAAACTAATGATCGGTTAGCTGAATTAAGTGTTGCTTATGTATGTTAAGCGTGATAGTATTCTTGCACCGTTATAAAAATATCAGGTATATTTTATTTGAGTTGAAATTTGAATGTTGCATGTCAACGATCATCGGCGCCATGGCTTAGTGGTAAAGCGCCTGTCTAGTAAACAGGAGATCCTGGGTTCGATCCCCAGTGGTGCCTTCTTATCATCAGCTAAATTTATATTTTAAACCCCATTTAAAAGTACAGTGTTGGGGCATTTATTAATCCAATTAAAATATCATCTTCTTCATTTGCAGCGTCGCCAAACGTATAATTTTCAGCGACAATGCATTAGGTTAATTTTAAAATGTACTAACAGATTTAAACATCGGCGCCATGGCTTAGTGGCAAAGCGCCTGTCTTGTAAACAGGAGATCCTGGGTTCGATCCCCAGTGGTGCCTCTTAATAGCGTTCTAGACAAACATTGCGCTAGAGCTTCTCTTTTTTTCAATTAATCGTAGGAACGTAATAGAGTATTCATGATATATTCAATAATTATATTATGTATTTACAGTGACGTTATATACGGCCTAGGACAAAAGCCAGTGTGTTGTAAGTAAAATTTCCAGGTTTCGAAACGTAATACGCCTTTTTAAACACATAAAAATTAAAGATAGATTTATTTTACACAGCATAAACCTTTTTGACGTAATACACTGTACATACACAATACCTCTATATGTACAATCGACAGTTGAAAGTATTTAAACGAAGAAAAAATATCTTCAATCAGGCTTCTTTTTAAACTTGAACATACAGATTGTTATCGGTCTCCTTTGGTTTCTAAGAGCACAGAGGAATGCAGATAATAACCGTGAAGGCTCATTTCCCACAAACAACAGGACATTGTGTTGATTCAAAAGATTATTCTACCTTTTATCGTCAGCTTTGCGCAGTGGCGGTATCGTAGCTTATGAGGTTTATCCGAGGCGCGATTATTGCTAGTTGAAAACTATTACCAATACCCCGCCCGATTGCCGTGAAATTCGACGATTGTGGCAATTTCTGAAGGGTTCTTAGGAGCCTTTATTCTTATTATTCCCTCGCGTTGTGAACTTCTATTAGTTGTCAAAATTCAGCTCGAAACAGGAGGTTTGTCGAATCCGCGTGACAATATAATGATTTTTCCCAAAACTGCTTCCATGTCCTAAGTATGTGTTCAATCAAATAAAAGTGAAAAACATACAAATGTATATTATCATATAATTGATCTAAACACCTGTGTCAGAAGTGGGATTCGAACCCACGCCTCCATTCGGAGACCAGAATACTCAACACCACATTGTGGTGAAGAACACGACGTTCTTGAGTCTGGCGCCTTAGACCACTCGGCCATTCTGACAGCGCTGGAAGGAATGAGTATACGTGTTCCATAAGGAGAAAAAACAAAAATAAACGCAAATGTTAAATTGACGTTTAAAATTTCTTTAGCTCAACTGTTTCAGCATATAAATTAAGTTACTATATACAATTGCATAAAAAGCCAGAAGCCTGTCAAATCATCCATGTGGATTAAAACCAAAATAATCTACATTTAAGCTAATGATCGGTTAGCTGAATTAAGTGTTGCTTATGTATGTTAAGCGTGATAGTATTCTTGCACCGTTATAAAAATATCAGGTATATTTTATTTGAGTTGAAATTTGAATGTTGCATGTCAACGATCATCGGCGCCATGGCTTAGTGGTAAAGCGCCTGTCTAGTAAACAGGAGATCCCGGGTTCGATCCCCAGTGGTGCCTTTTTATCATCAGCTAATTTTATATTTTAAACCCCATTTAAAAGTACAGTGTTGGGCATTTATTAATCCATTAAAATATCATCTTCTTCATTTGCAGCGTCGCCAAACGTATAATTTTCAGCGACAATGCATTAGGTTAATTTTAAAATGTACTAACAGATTTAAACATCGGCGCCATGGCTTAGTGGCAAAGCGCCTGTCTTGTAAACAGGAGATCCTGGGTTCGATCCCCAGTGGTGCCTCTTAATAGCGTTCTAGACAAACATTGCGCTAGAGCTTCTCTTTTTTTCAATTAATCGTAGGAACGTAATAGAGTATTCATGATATATTCAATAATTATATTATGTATTTACAGTGACGTTATATACGGCCTAGGACAAAAGCCAGTGTGTTGTAAGTAAAATTTCCAGGTTTCGAAACGTAATACGCCTTTTTAAACACATAAAAAATTAAAGATAGATTTATTTTACACAGCATAAACCTTTTTGACGTAATACACTGTACATACACAATACCTCTATATGTACAATCGACAGTTGAAAGTATTTAAACGAAGAAAAAATATCTTCAATCAGGCTTCTTTTTAAACTTGAACATACAGATTGTTATCGGTCTCCTTTGGTTTCTAAGAGCACAGAGGAATGCAGATAATAGCCGTAAAGGCTCATTTCCCACAAACAACAGGACATTGTGTCGATTCAAAAGATTACTCTACTTTATCGTCAGCTTTGCGCAGTGGCGGTATCGTAGCTTATGAGGTTTATACGAGGCGCGATTATTGCTAGTTGAAAACTATTACCAATACCCCGCCCAATTGCCGTGAAATTCGACGATTGTGGCAATTTCTAAAGGGTTCTTAGGAGCCTTTATTCTTATTATTCCCTCGCGTTGAAAACTTCTATTAGTTGTCAAAATTCAGCTCGAAACAGGAGGTTTGTCGAATCCGCGTGACAATATAATGATTTTTCCCAAAACTGCTTCCATGTCCTAAGTATGTGTCCAATCAAATAAAAGAGAAAAACATGCAAATGTATATTATCATATAATTGATCTAAAAACCTGTGTCAGAAGTGGGATTCGAACCCACGCCTCCATTCGGAGACCAGAATACTCAACACCACATTGTGGTGAAGAACACGGCGTTCTTGAGTCTGGCGCCTTAGACCACTCGGCCATTCTGACTGCGCTCGAAGGAATGAGTATACGGCGTGTTCCATAAGGAGAAAAAATAAAAATAAACGCAAATGTTAAATTGACGTTTAAAATTTCTTTAGCTCAACTGTTTCAGCATATAAATTAAGTTACTATATACAATTGCATAAAAAGCCAGAGGCCTGTCAAATCATCCATGTGGATCAAAACCAAAATAATCTATATTTAAACTAATGATCGGTTAGCTGAATTAAGTGTTGCTTATGTATGTTAAGCGTGATAGTATTCTTGCACCGTTATAAAAATATCAGGTATATTTTTTTGAGTTGAAATTTGAATGTTGCATGTCAACGATCATCGGCGCCATGGCTTAGTGGTAAAGCGCCTGTCTAGTAAACAGGAGATCCTGGGTTCGATCCCCAGTGGTGCCTTTTTATCATCAGCTAAATTTATATTTTAAACCCCATTTAAAAGTACAGTGTTGGAGGAGCATTTATTAATCCAATTAAAATATCATCTTCTTCATTTGCAGCGTCGCCAAACGTATAATTTTCAGCGACAATGCATTAGGTTAATTTAAAATGTACTAACGGATTTAAACATCGGCGCCATGGCTTAGTGGCAAAGCGCCTGTCTTGTAAACAGGAGATCCTGGGTTCGATCCCAGTGGTGCCTCTTAAAAGCTTTCTAGACAAACATTGCGCTAGAGCTTCTCTTTTTTTCAATTAATCGTAGGAACGTAATAGAGTATTCATGATATATTCAATAATTATATTATCTATTTACAGTGACGTTATATAAGGCCTAGGACAAAAGCCAGTGTGTTGTAAGTAAAATTTCCAGGTTTCGAAACGTAATACGCCTTTTTAAACACATTAAAAATTAAAGATAGATTTATTTTACACAGCATAAACCTTTTTGACGTAATACACTGTACATACACAATACCTCTATATATACTATCGACAGTTGAAAGTATTTAAACGAATAAAATATCTTCAATCAGGCTTCTTTTTAAACTTGAACATACAGATTGTTATCGGTCTCCTTTGGTTTCTAAGGCACAGAGGAATGCAGATAATAACCGTGAAGGCTCATTTCCCACAAACAACAGGACATTGTGTTGATTCAAAAGATTATTCTACCTTTTATCGTCAGCTTTGCGCAGTGGCGGTATCGTAGCTTATGAGGTTTATCCGAGGCGCGATTATTGCTAGTTGAAAACTATTACCAATACCCCGCCCGATTGCCGTGAAATTCGACGATTGTGGCAATTTCTAAGGGTTCTTAGGAGCCTTTATTCTTATTATTCCCTCGCGTTGAAAACTTCTATTAGTTGTCAAAATTCAGCTCGAAACAGGAGGTTTGTCGAATCCGCGTGACAATATAATGATTTTTCCCAAAACTGCTTCCATGTCCTAAGTATGTGTCCATTCAAATAAAAGTGAAAAACATGCAAATGTATATTATCATATAATTGATCTAAAAACCTGTGTCAGAAGTGGGATTCGAACCCACGCCTCCATTCGGAGACCAGAATACTCAACACCACATTGTGGTGAAGAACACGACGTTCTTGAGTCTGGCGCCTTAGACCACTCGGCCATTCTGACTGCGCTCGAAGGAATGAGTATACGGCGTGTTCCATAAGGAGAAAAAATAAAAATAAACGCAAATGTTAAATTGACGTTTAAAATTTCTTTAGCTCAACTGTTTCAGCATATAAATTAAGTTACTATATACAATTGCATAAAAAGCCAGAGGCCTGTCAAATCATCCATGTGGATTAAAACCAAAAATAATCTATATTTAAACTAATGATCGGTTAGCTGAATTAAGTGTTGCTTATGTATGTTAAGCGTGATAGTATTCTTGCACCGTTATAAAAATATCAGGTATATTTTATTTGAGTTGAAATTTTGAATGTTGCGTGTCAACGATCATCGGCGCCATGGCTTAGTGGTAAAGCGCCTGTCTAGTAAACAGGAGATCCTGGGTTCGATCCCCAGTGGTGCCTTTTTATCATCAGCTAAATTTATATTTTAAACCCCATTTAAAAGTACAGTGTTGGAGGAGCATTTATTAATCCAATTAAAATATCATCTTCTTCATTTGCAGCGTCGCCAAACGTATAATTTTCAGCGACAATGCATTAGGTTAATTTTAAAATGTACTAACGGATTTAAACATCGGCGCCATGGCTTAGTGGCAAAGCGCCTGTCTTGTAAACAGGAGATCCTGGGTTCGATCCCCAGTGGTGCCTCTTAAAAGCTTTCTAGACAAACATTGCGCTAGAGCTTCTCTTTTTTTCAATTAATCGTAGGAACGTAATAGAGTATTCATGATATATTCAATAATTATATTATCTATTTACAGTGACGTTATATAAGGCCTAGGACAAAAGCCAGTGTGTTGTAAGTAAAATTTCCAGGTTTCGAAACGTAATACGCCTTTTTAAACACATTAAAAATTAAAGATAGATTTATTTTACACAGCATAAACCTTTTTGACGTAATACACTGTACATACACAATACCTCTATATATACTATCGACAGTTGAAAGTATTTAAACGAATAAAATATCTTCAATCAGGCTTCTTTTTAAACTTGAACATACAGATTGTTATCAGTCTCCTTTGGTTTCTAAGGGCACAGAGGAATGCAGATAATAACCGTGAAGGCTCATTTCCCACAAACAACAGGACATTGTGTTGATTCAAAAGATTATTCTACCTTTTATCGTCAGCTTTGCGCAGTGGCGGTATCGTAGCTTATGAGGTTTATCCGAGGCGCGATTATTGCTAGTTGAAAACTATTACCAATACCCCGCCCGATTGCCGTGAAATTCGACGATTGTGGCAATTTCTGAAGGGTTCTTAGGAGCCTTTATTCTTATTATTCCCTCGCGTTGTGAACTTCTTATTAGTTGTCAAAATTCAGCTCGAAACAGGAGGTTTGTCGAATCCGCGTGACAATATAATGATTTTTCCCAAAACTGCTTCCATGTCCTAAGTATGTGTTCAATCAAATAAAAGTGAAAAACATACAAATGTATATTATCATATAATTGATCTAAAAACCTGTGTCAGAAGTGGGATTCGAACCCACGCCTCCATTCGGAGACCAGAATACTCAACACCACATTGTGGTGAAGAACACGACGTTCTTGAGTCTGGCGCCTTAGACCACTCGGCCATTCTGACAGCGCTGGAAGGAATGAGTATACGGCGTGTTCCATAAGGAGAAAAAACAAAAATAAACGCAAATGTTAAATTGA